>NC_025701.1:3944092-4031417 GCF_000633955.1 Camelina sativa | reverse complement strand
ATAGGGAGCTCCTGATACTTGGACGTTGATCAAAGCTCACGGTACTGCTGTTGGACTTCCCAGTGAAGATGATATGGGAAACAGTGAGGTTGGTCATAATGCTCTTGGTGCTGGTCGTATCTTCGCTCAAGGTGCTAAGCTTTGTGACTTAGCTCTTGCTTCCGGCAAAATCTTTGAAGGTGAAGGTTTCAAATACGTTTCTGAATCTTTCGATACACATACTTTGCATCTCGTTGGACTTCTCAGTGACGGTGGAGTTCACTCTCGTATTGATCAGCTACAGGTTTCGATTTGATCTGTTTTTTTTTTCCCCTTAATTCATGTTTGGGTGTTTCGATTTCTTAAATACTTGTTTGTTTTGTATAGTTGTTGATTAAGGGATCTGCTGAACGTGGTGCTAAGAGAATCCGTGTTCATATCCTTACCGATGGTCGTGATGTGTTGGATGGTTCAAGTGTTGGATTTGTTGAAACTCTTGAAGCAGATCTCGTTAAGTTACGTGAGAATGGTGTTGATGCTCAGATTGCATCTGGTGGAGGACGTATGTATGTGACTTTGGATAGGTATGAGAATGATTGGGAAGTTGTTAAAAGAGGTTGGGATGCTCAAGTTCTTGGTGAAGCTCCTCACAAATTCAAAAACGCTGTTGAAGCTGTCAAGACATTGAGGAAAGAGCCTGGTGCTAATGATCAGTACTTGCCTCCCTTTGTGATTGTTGATGACTCAGGGAAAGCAGTTGGTCCCATTGTGGACGGCGATGCTGTTGTCACTTTCAACTTCAGGGCTGATCGTATGGTTATGCATGCTAAGGCACTTGAATACGAAGATTTTGACAAGTTTGATCGTGTGAGGTTCCCAAAGATACGTTATGCTGGTATGCTTCAGTATGATGGAGAGCTTAAGCTACCAAACCGTTACCTTGTTTCTCCCCCGGAGATTGATAGAACGTCTGGTGAATATTTGACTCACAATGGCGTCAGCACCTTTGCTTGCAGGTTCTTTAAATTCTTTCTATCACATTTGAGTATTTGACATCTTTCTTATATGCATATTCACCTAGATAGCATTTTTGCCAATGAGTATACTACGTTCTTGAGTAGAATCTCTGACATATTTATCAATGTATGTGGCTGAAACAGTGAGACCGTCAAGTTTGGGCATGTCACCTTCTTCTGGAATGGAAACCGATCTGGATATTTCAATGAAAAGTTGGAGGAGTACGTCGAGATCCCAAGTGACAGTGGAATATCATTTAATGCCCAACCAAAGATGAAAGCTCTGGAAATTGGTGAGAAGGCGAGGGATGCAATCCTTAGTGGCAAGTTTGATCAGGTGAGGTGGATGAATGGTCTTATGATCATATAATCAAACATCCTTGTATATAAGCAGAGATAGTCTTACTTACGTTTTGATATTGAATTGAATTTCAGGTGCGAGTTAACATTCCAAATTCCGATATGGTGGGTCATACAGGTGATATTGCAGCCACAGTTGTTGCATGCGAGGCTGCTGATCTTGCTGTGAAGGTATTGTTATAAGAAATTTATCGACTAGTCTTAATAATAGGAGTGAGTGTGACTTAGCTCACAAGTGGTTTGGTTGTTGCAGATGATTTTTGATGCTATCGAACAAGTGAAAGGCATTTATGTTGTGACTGCTGATCACGGAAACGCAGAGGACATGGTGAAGAGGGATAAATCTGGGAAGCCTGCTTTGGACAAGGAAGGGAACCTTCAGATTCTAACCTCTCACACACTCAAGCCAGTAAGTCGAATGGAAGTCTGTGCTATTACCATAACGTAAAACATTGTTTAGATGTGAAATTGTAATTTATTGATTGCAGGTGCCAATTGCCATTGGAGGTCCTGGTTTGTCTAAAGGAGTTAGATTCCGTAAAGATCTGGAAACACCGGGGCTTGCAAATGTAGCTGCAACAGTGATGAACCTCCATGGATTTGTGGCTCCTGATGACTATGAGCCCACCCTAATTGAAGTAGTGGAGTAGAAGAATCGAGTGCCCAATCAGTTTTCAAGAGGGCTAAAACTCCCTAGTATCTTACGTTGTTTTCTAATAATAAGAGTTTTTACACAGACTTCTTGTATTTTTGATTTTGGCTTTAATTTCGGTTTACATGATCTGCAAGTTTTTCTCTTCACTACCATACAACCAAAAAGTATAAGCTTTGTTTCTTATCTTCCATACACAAAAATGTATAAGCTTTTTTCCTTCTCTTCCATACGACATGAGTAAATTGTGCAAATGTTGGTTAAACACCTTTTAGATGGGAACCAAACCCAAGCATTCAAATTTCTTGACTCTTGCAAAGTATAACGGAGAGAATATCACAACCTTTACAAAGTCATTACTCATATAAAACTTACCACAATACAAAGTCAAGCTGAGTCTCCTTTAAAACTTGTAACCAATACAAAACTCAAGTTTTATGCAGAAGCTTCCATGGCTATAGCTACGTCCTCTTCTTCTCCACCAGCTAGCTTAGCTTCTTTCAGTTTGTGAGAATCTTCGACATCCTCTTGTTTCTTCAATGCTTGTGCTCGGAACCCGACCATTATCTCCTCTGCTTTTTCAACCATTGCCGACATATTCCCATAGCGCGCTTGCAGTTTTCTCTCTGTCTCCTTTTGCTTTACCACTTCGTCTTGCAAATTCTTTTTCCTGAAAGATGCAGCCATCTCTTCTTGCCTCTTCAATGCTTTGAAACACTCGACTTCTGTTCCACCAATCTCAATCTGCTTTAAAGTCGCCTCTATTTGGGTCCACACGGTCTCTGCCCTCCTCTGTCAAATGAACAAATCCATTAAACATGACACCACAAAAGTTTGAAATATAATTTCAGAACTAACATTAAACCAATGTGAACTATATATTACCTCATGACCCTTTGTATAGGTTTTATACTTGGCCTTCATGTGTTCTGCCTTCTTCTCATCTTCCTCGAACTTTTTTCTCGCATTCTCCATCTCCACCTGCAAAGATGCAACTTTTTCCGCGTTTGCAGCAACACTTGAGAGCCCGTAAGCGTTTTGGGTGGGCAAGTAGATGAGATCGTTCACGGATCTGTTGCGAGCTTCTATGAAATCATCGAGTGTCTTGTCCGCATGATCCATTGACACACGCAGAAACTCCCCCTCTTCCTTTATCATGCTGTCCGCCTACCAAAAATCAGTGGCAACAACCTTCATTAGAATTCCCCTTAGTGTATACCAAGTTACAGATGCTGATTCAAATTAAAAGCGGATTCACATTCATGTCAAAAAAAGGCATCAAGCAATCTAATCCTAAACCAAGTGCAAACTAAAGAATCCAGAGTTGGGCCACCAAATAAATCAACCAAAAGAACAAATGTACAACTAACAATGGGAAGATTCATATACATACCTCTTGGAGTTCATATTCCTCGAAATCTTCAATTGCAAGAATTTGAGAAGCAGAACTGTTGGTACGGTTCTTGGCTCCTTTCTTCTTCTCAGCTTTATCATCAAGCGGATACTTTGCATTATCATGCTCCAGCAACTTTAGAAGCTCCTCTCGTACCATTTTATCTGCAACCTCAATAGGAGTAGGAGGAACAACAGAACTTTTGTCTCCGTCAGCTGAAAGTAACGAGTTCCTAATTATTTCCAATGAAGCAGCTGGAGGTCTAGGAAGATCTCTCTGCAAGACCTTGGATCTCTTCTTAAGCAATGCCTGTTGTCTTGCTTCTTCCTCAGCCTTTTCCCTCGCTATCCTGTCTGACATATCTTCCTCAATTTTCTCTTCTGGCTCTTCACTTTCCTCTGGAGGAAGTTGTGGAACTATTTGGTACTCGTTCTTTGGCTGAGGAAGCCCAGTCAAACCAGAGCGTAAACTCCTTTTAGCTTCCTCTCGTCTATGCCTCTCAAGTTTAGCATTGTCGTGCATGTCCATGTCTTCATTAATATGAAGTTCATCCCTGAACGGAGTCCCTTTGGGTGTCATAGAAAAAGAAGATCCATCCCTTGATGGAGTCAAGCCAATTCTTGGAGTAAGACCAGCACCGCCAGGAGTCATCGAAGGGGTCAACATTGGATTAGGCGTTTGAATCTCCTTCTTCCTTGGAGTGACCCCAGTAAAGTCAGAAGGGTGCAATTCAGGATTTTCTCCTCCTAGCAAAGGTGTCTGAGAGTCTCTTAATCTAGCCAGGTTTTCTGCTTCCATCATAATAGCATCACCTTTACCAGAAGGAGTTCTTTGTGGCGTCCTCATAGGTGTCATTCCTTGCCTTGGTGTTTGTGAGTAATTTGCCAAAAGTGCACGAGTAGCAGCGCTTCCTTCGGTTAGCTCCTCATTCTCTGCAAGAAGGTCACTGGCGTAGCCCATTTTAGCAATTTCTTGTAGCTCGTGGTCTGATATCTGCGGTGGTGGTAACATCAGCTTCGATCTCTTTCTAACAGCTTCAGGATCATTCAGCTTGTTCGCTTGCAATATAGCTGCTGGAGCATCCTGTCTCTGAGCAATTTTGTTCCTAGCAACATCCTGTTTGCGTAACTGTGCTTCCACATCAGCTCTTCTTTTGCCTTCCAGCTCTTCAATGGTTGTTGGAAATTTAACTTGGTCAGCAGGACGATCTTCATCTGCAGTATCATAGAATCCTGCAGGTGCCCTNCGCCAAAAGTGCACGAGTAGCAGCGCTTCCTTCTGTTAGCTCCTCATTCTCTGCAAGAAGGTCACTGGCGTAGCCCATCTTAGCAATTTCTTCTAGCTCGTGGTCTGAAATCTGAGGTGGTGGTAACATCAGCTTTGATCTCTTTCTAACAGCTTCAGGATCATTCAGCTTGTTCGCTTGCAATATAGCTGCTGGGGCATCCTGTCTCTGAGCAATTTTGTTCCTAGCAACATCTTGTTTGCGTAACTGTGCTTCTACATCAGCTCTTCTTTTGCCTTCCAGCTCTTCAATGGTTGTTGGAAATTTAACTTGGTCAGCAGGACGATCTTCATCTGCAGTATCATAGAATCCTGCAGGTGCCCTCTTTTCAAAAGGAATTTCTGCATTATAGTCGATTCCCTTTCTCTTCCTTTTCCTATGTCTACCATCAATCCCAGCTGCTTTTAGTTCTCTTCTCTTTTGAAGAGAAGCAAGCCTTCTAGCTTCCTCGAGTTGTTTTTCTCTAGCTTTTCTTTTAGCCTTCTTTCCCCTAGTGTTAGCCAACCTAGCTCTTGCTTCAGAAAGCATTTCCTTCTCATCTTCGTCCATGTCTACGGGATCAGGACGAGCAGGCTTTGCTTCTGGGTTTGGATCAATCTCACCAGGGCGTAGTTTCCGTGGATCATCCGCTGCATCATAATTCTCGTCCTTAGTACATGCTGCATCAAGAAGCTTTTCATACCTCTCAAGGCATTGAGATGGCGTACGGCCAACAATAGGAGCAATAGTTCTCCACTGAGTAGGCAGAAGTTTAGCAAGATGTAGAAGCTTCTCATCTTCTTCTCTGGTCCATTCAGTCTATATAAACATCACAAAAACAAATCAGTTTCTAATTCAAAACCATAAGCAAAGCCTAACAATACTCCAAAAGTCCTACAATTAGTACGAACTTCAGAAACAAAGCAAACCATATATACCACTAAACATCCAAGTATCAAGCTAACAAACTACCTATAGGCCTAAATTCAAACTATAGCTTTCATTATTTTCCAGATCCAAAACAATTTTTTTCTATCGAACACTACCACTGAAGAGAAGGAAAAGGCGGACACACACATACCTTTTTAATAGAAGGATCGAGCCACTCGTACCAGCGAGCTTTACACTGTTTGGCAGATTTACGAACGAGAAGAGACGAGATCCGAGCCCATTGGTTCTTACCATACTTCATAACGGCGGCCTTGAGAATCTCATCTTCGGTGTTCTTCCACACACCTCCCTTAATCATAATCCTCATCTTCGCTCAACTGTTTTTGATCCAAACGCACTCCAAATTCAAGGTTTGTAAAGCTAAATGCTCGTGGAAATCAGCAGAACGAAGCTCAGAAGGAAGCGAGCGAGCGAGAGAGAGTAACCCTAGATTAGGGTTGGAACCAACGAAGAAGAAAAGAAGATTCAATCGAACACTATAGCCCTTTTCTTTTTAATTTTTTTTTGTTTTTTTTTTCTCCCAAATCATAAATATCGGAATATAGTTATGGGCCTAACCGACTGGACCAAATCCGTACTTAATGGGCCGTTTTAAAGTGATAGATTAATAGCATCGTTTTTTTTATGTCATCTTGAGCCACTGTTGTCTCTTTCCTCTGAACGCAAAGAAGCAGCAGAGAGAGAGAGAGAGCACGAAGCACTAAAACCCTAGTAGAGAGTAATGGTGAAGCTCACGGCTGATTTGATCTGGAAAAGTCCTCACTTCTTCAATGCCGTAAAGGAGCGAGAATTGGATCTACGAGGTATAGAACTTCTTCTCTTTCCAATCACCCTTTCTATGGTTTTCGTAACCCTAAAATACACACCTGCTCTGAGTAATCGTTTGTTGTATTTGCTGCAGGTAACAAGATACCTGTAATCGAGAACTTGGGTGCTACTGAGGTAGTTCCTTGCTTTGTTTTTGCCAGACGTGTTCTATCTAGTTTCGATTCTTCTTTGTCTGTCATCTGAAGATTTTTGTAGATGCGGTTGTATTGAATGTTCTTAAAGTCTGCTTGTTGGGGTTTCTGCATTCAAGTATTTTGAAAAAAGTTCATTGAAAGAAACATTGCTGAATCGAAGCAATTTGCTCCTTTGTCTTGCATCTGTATTTCTAACTCTTCAGGAGTGTATCTGTGGCTTCGTGTGATACTACTTTTGTTCTGACTGTGTTAGGCCATATAAGATTGATTTTTTTGTGTTAGGCCATGTTAATTTGCATGTTTGATGCCCTCTAGTATGCTGTAGTGATCCTCCTTCGTATTTTATTACTTTAGTTGAATTGATTTTTGATAGGTATACTAATTAACTTTTGTTGCTTTGCTTGCAGGACCAATTCGATACCATTGATCTGTCTGACAATGAGATAGTTAAGCTAGAAAACTTTCCACTCCTCAACCGCTTAGGAACTTTGCTCATCAATAACAATCGGATCACCCGGATAAATCCTAATCTTGGAGGTAACCTCTATGTGCGTCTTGTAATTAAAATAAAAATAGAATTTTGAACACATTGTTTGCGTTGTTGATTAATCCTGTTGTATGTATTGTATGGTTGTACTTTTGCAGAATTCCTGCCGAAGCTTCACTCTTTGGTTCTTACAAACAACAGGCTTGTGAATTTGGTTGAAATTGACCCCCTTGCCTCCATTCCGAAGCTGCAGTACCTTAGTTTGTTGGATAATAATATCACCAAGAAGCCAAATTATCGCCTTTATGTGATTCACAAGCTAAAATCTCTTCGAGTACTGGATTTCATAAAAATCAAAGCCAAGGTAAGAACTTTATTCTGTATATTTAACTAATTATATATGGTGATAGAAAATGTTAAAAGAAAGACCATTTTACCTGACAAACATTGGTTCTTCACAGGAGAGAGCTGAAGCTGCAGCTTTGTTTTCATCCAAAGAAGCAGAAGAAGAGGCTAAGAAAGTTTCTCACGAGGAGGTTAAAAAAGTGCCAGAAACTGCAGAAAACCCAGAGACTCCGAAAGTGGTGGCCCCAACACAGGAGCAAATTTTAGCAATCAAGGTGCGATCATCTCTAAATCATGTCATATTGGTTTTCCAGTTGAGTAGCTTAGGAAATTTTAAAAGATCTTTCCAAGATGAAAATTGAAAACCACAAAAACTCCAGGAATTGGGTGTTGGAAGAGGAGAGAAACTAGGAACTGGAAACTGGATAGGACCAAGCATATTTGCTGACTTGTTTATCTTTAACTTAAGTAAGGTTGTGTGTTTGATAGTAACTTTGGTGTTTTGTTTTCATGATGTTCCAGGCTGCAATTATCAACTCCCAGACTATAGAAGAAATTGCCAGACTCGAACAGGTCCCTGGCTTTTTTGATCAAATTTGTGCCTGATGATGTTGGTTTTCGATGATTTTGACAGCTTTGTTTTGTTTTGGTTGGTGGACATGTAGGCTTTGAAGTTTGGCCAGGTTCCTGCAGGCCTGATAATTCCTGATAACAAGCCTGCATCTGCTGAACAAACCATGCTTGATGTTAATGAAGATTCTGCCATGGAGGTAGTGTTCTTGTAATAAAATGTTGCTCCTTGTTCCATGATTCTAATGGTTAGAGTTCTTGGTTTTTAAGTTAGAATGACTACGTGTGAGTTGTTTGCTTGACTGGTTGATGTTGCTAGTTTGAATTCATAAAACCAATTGCATAAACATTTTTGGTAGTTGGTTTATTATGAACTAAAAGCTCCTGCAATTTTGTTGTCCTTCAGGAATAGAAGAAAGTGTGGAAATGCTCTTCCAGTCGAGGTAGCTACTGCTCCAGTGTTCAGTAATTGTTTCTGACTAGCGGTCCTGTAAGGTTTCTGTCAGTTTGTTAGGAACTCATGCGCAATAGGTGGAACCTGTAAACTAGTTACTGCTCGAGAGCATCTGTTTTTGAACCCTTAAAAAGAGTTGCAAAGAGGATTGTAGTCTTTAGTCTGTATCCGCAGAGAGAAGAGAGGATGAACACAGTATTTGCTTATGCTCTTTTTCGCACTATAGTTTCTTCTCATATTATTATGTATCTCGTGGATCAGTGTCATGATACACTGAGAAACATAGTTAGAGAAAGAAGTCGCATGACGCAAGCTAAAAATCTTCACCATTCAATTAAAATGACTTGTCATCAACGGATCTCTTACAATTCACCATTCAATTAAAATGACTTGTCATCAAACCAACAAAGAAAGTAAGTAGAAAGATCTCTTCTTAGTTGCAGGGCTCAGGAGCAATGCCTAGGCGGGAATTGGGGACGTCAAACAAGATCCTCAGATTCTGCTGTTGGAGATTAGCGATGACGTTTAAAACAGCGTTTGCGTTCTGCGGTATTCCGGCCATGGACAGACACGCCAGCGTTCCAGCACTGCTGTGGATAAGCGTATTCTCCACCGGAAGCTTCAGGTCGAGTGACGTCATGTGCAGCGTTATCTTTGGCGCCACATTCTCGTTATCCGCGGTGAAACACGTATCAAACGCTCCCAACGTCGAGAATGACCCATTCACCTAGAGTTACATCATTATATATGTAACAACAAGATTAAATTTTATTACTAATTATACGTAACAGAATTGTGATATTAACGAACGTAATTACCTGCTTCCTAAACTCGTCTCTAATGGCTTCGTAAACGGGTTGAGCAAAACGGGTTATGACAGTGCCGGAATCGATGATTGTTCCGGCGCCGGAACTTGAGTCGAACGTCAAGAACTTTTGGTTAACGGGGACCTGGACCGAACCGACACTCACTCCGGTGAGATTGACATAGTAAAGCGACGGACGGCGAGGGTTACGGAGGAGTGGGGTGTATCTGATGGATTTGGGTTGACCCAAGAGACCCAGTTTCAACGACCCGGAGAAGTAGAAGGACCTGAAGCTAGGGAGGCAGTATGAGAACACTCCCGAGTAAAGCGACGATGTTTGCGAGACCAGCGACATAGGCCCGCGTCCCAGGCCCATTAGTCCTTGCGGAGGTAGAGAATTGCCTGAGGCGGAGTTGACGCAGCCGAAGGAGAAATTTGGGACGACGTCGGAGGATAACGTCAGTGTGTCTTGGACGAGGTTTCCGGAGAAGGATGAACCTCCGCCGTAAGATTGGTTGAATGAGCAGATGGACGGTTGTGGTGAGGAGGAAGGGCACGTGAGGCCATGTGCTTGTGTGCATTGTGCGGTGGAGCAAGAGACTGTTGAGTAAGTGGAGGATGAGTTCGGGTTAAAAGAAGGTGAGTCGGCGGAACAGCCGGAGCAAGGGACCCAAACGGCGTCGTTGCTTGTGTCTAGGACCATGAACATGAGCTGTGGGGGAGTGCCGAGTTTGGCTCGGACGACGTAGTTTCCTGTGTGGAGCTGGTTACCGGAGGCAATGGGGACGGAGATTGGTTTTGGTTTACCGGCGACGAGGCTTGAGAGGTAGGTGAGGCGGTGGGAGTCGGAGGAGGCCATATGAAGGACGGTGTCTATTACGGAAGCGGAGGCGTGAGTGGGTGCGAAAGGTGAGCATTTTGCGTTAATGGGGATGATGGAGAGATCGTCGGAGCCGTCAGGAGCTGCGGTCGCACATGGGTCACGTGTGGCGGTGGTGAATGCGAACGGCACGAGAAGAGTAAAGAAGAAGAAGCAATGGAGAGCTGAGGAAGCCATGGTTTTAAGATAACGTGATTGTGTTGATATATTTAGATAACATTCGCTGAGTGAGTGAGTGTAATGTTTTCGTACGTCTTTATATATATGGCCAAAGAGATAGTTTTTAAAGTACGAAATTGACCCTTATTTGATATATGATTGGTGGGATCCGGTCCGTTCTATCTGGCACTAGCACAACTTGATCATCATGTGTGCGAGATAAAATGGTAAAATGTGTGTTCTTTGGTAAATGTGGTCAAAGTGTCTGATTAGGCTATCTAATGGCGTGTCAGCGCGGTGGGATCCAAGCATCGATACATCTCTTACCTTCATGGCCAATATCTCATGAAACTCAACAAAATACTACAGTTCGAGTTGTTATTACCTTATTCCTTTGATACTAACTAACTTTATCTTGAATAGTAATACAGTTCATACGTTGATGTAAGTTTTGAGGGTTGAAAAAGAAGAAAGAAGTCACGAGGAGACATGGAGTGTGTTGGAAAGTAGCAAGTAAATCAGTCAAGGGACCAAAAGCATATCGCATGTGAAGTGAAATGTGATTTGGATAGTGATGATAAAAACAAAACCAAACGAACCAATAATTATGATGCCAAAATCAGGACAAACTATAACAGACTGTTATTTGCTTTTTTTTTTTCGTTTCTTTTCCTTTTCGGTTGGGGCAAGTGAACCATATTTAATATTTTACACCTATTTAATTATCGTATATCTTGTTTCTAAATGATTCTCAAATTATAATTGGTAATTTTGTAGGGTCTTTATGTTAGCTTTTAGTCTTTTACCAACACTTATCTTAGCACACAGGGAAAATAAAAATCATGATGCTCTAATGAAAGTGAACAATCTTTTGATTTTTAGAGTCCGTGACTCGTGACTCGTGAGCCTTCCTTATCGTGTTGACAGTGACAGACCGACGTTATCTCTATTTCGTCATTTACTCTCATTGTTCGTTCACGAGACCTCTTACATATTTACCATCCTCAAAATTGTCATATATAACCGGCTAAAAAACAAAAGTCATAATCTTTCTTTTTACCTTTTGTCCATCCATCCAATATAATACTACTAGCATTTACATGATCTACATCCAATTATATCTTCTAGTAGCAATTTGCTAAATGACCCTTGCATAATGAGTGATCATTTTCCGATATTATATATGACCAAAAAATGTTGTAAAAAAAGCTATATCTAATCGTCAAAACAAAACTGATCAAACGCCCACAAGGCAGATCAATCATACCCCGCGAAAGTTCCAATCTTACGAGCTAGCCTACATTGACAACCAGTTTGCTCTGTACATGCCCTTCATACTGATTTGATGCAACAACATTATTCAATCCTCAACCATAAAAAATAAAATAAAACGATGAATATGAATACAACAACACATATACTGAGCCAAGCAATGCTTCTGTCGCTCTTATTAGCTTACATTCACACCAATGCTTTGGGAAGTAAGCTGGTGAATTCTTACTTTGCTTCCATTACATAGCTTTACAAATTAAACTTCACAAAATTAAAAAGATGGTTTTGATATCCCTTCGCATTTGTACATTATCTCCTGAGAAATGAAAGGTAATTCGATATTCCGTTAAAAAGGCTACTTGTACCAAAAGGGAGAATTAGGCTATAGACGAACTTTGACATTGACATATAGTTAGTTATAAAGGCAAAACTATAGACATGCCCCTCAAGATTTTTGGGTTGGGTTTGGAAAATGAACAATAGATCATGTGGGTTATGATTGATGACCACTAACAAACTTGACCAGGATGAACATCGAAATTATCGAATGAAGTGTCTTACTTATTCTACAAGAAGCTAAAACTTGTGTACCTGCTTTTATGCTGAAACATCATCCTTTGGTTTAATTATCACAACAGGACAATGCGCGTGGTTGGTGCAGTAGTTGCTTACACTTCCCAAAAACATTCTGTTTTAAGAAAAAACTGGATTCAATACTGGCTTTTGCTCGCCAAATAAGGTTTCACTAGCTAAAGAACGCACAGTAGTATTGGTATAAACATTTTCAAAGGGAAAAAGATTCCTTGATGCAGTTTTATGTTAGATGAGGAGAGAAATGTCCCCACAAAAATATAGGCTAACTGCATATATGTATTGTAAGTTGTAACCATGGTAGACAAGTACAAAGATGAACATTTACTCAGTTCTGGTTTAGTAGGATTTGTTCAAGCTTCACTTAGACCAATCTGGTTCTAACTATTAGGCCAAAAAGCTTCCATATTAGGCCAATCTGGTTCTAATTCATCCATGTACAGAGAAAGATGCAAATGAGAATGAAAACCAATAGTCAGAAGCCAGCAAGGGAAAAACTAATTCAGCATATCAACCAAAGATTAAACACCTTGAAATTGATTTTCATCAGTGTTACATTGTATCAACATAGCAAGATACTAGAGTACGGAAGAAGAGATATATATACCTCTTAATGCGGCCATAAGCCCGGGAACCCATGACAAGAAGATCAGCATGCAATTCCTCTACAGCTTCACAGATCTTATACTTGGGATCCCCAACTACCACTTGGGTTTTCACAGTTACCTTAAATCATCACAACTTGCTCATAAATCACCATCCTCAAAATCAATTCATATATATAGATCACACATCAGTAATTGCTCCATACTCTTAATCGTTTCGTGAACAAACACTACTGGATCTAGACTATGAGGTTAATAAACTCTAACAGAGTAACAGGGGAAAGTAAAACACTACTCACCGATTTCTGAGCGCAAATTTGAAGAGCGTGTTCGAGGATAGTATCAGTGATCCGCTTCTGGTGTTGTTCGATTGCAGCGGTGAAAGCAGGAACCTCAAGACCACCTTTTCATCGCACAAAACTCACAGAGTCAATTCAACAAACACCATAACCATAGTCCATATATATGATCAATCATAAAAAAATAGGGAACAAAATTAGTAGTAGTAAAGAGACTCAACTGGGACCGCCGAAAGGGATGGTGCCAGGACTAACACCAGCGGCGACAGATGGCGAAGGCTGGACATGGAGTATGACGAATGATGAATCGGGAGAAGACGATGAGAGCTTGAGGTTGTCCAAAGCCCACCTCAAAGCTTCCATACTCACCTCGCTTCCATCTACTGCCACAACAACGCAACTCAAGCTTCCTGAAACATCCATGACTTCTTTCTTCTTCAATCTCTCTCGATCTCTTGTGCTTGTGATATTCAATCAACTCTTTGGAATGTTCAAGAGGACGATGGCTTCCACGTCTCTCACCAATTTAAAATTCGAACGGAGGGTATATATGTCATTTCATACCTGAGATATGTAGGGAGTGAAAAAGTATTAAGAAATAATTTAAGTGCTAAAATATAAATAGAGTAAAGTTGTCTCCGCGCGTGGATTTCAGACGCGCTAGCATTTGTTGTTGACTTGTGTGTATTTTCGTCTTCTCTCTCTTCTTCACTCGACCCCCTCTCGATTTCTGATCGCCGATCTCCGTCTTTGATTCTCCGTTTACCGGCGAGGCTTTGTTTCCCTCAGATTTGTGTAGAGATGAAGAAAAAAATGGATGTGTTCGATTTCAAAGAAGACGACGAGGTCGCTGAATCCGCAGCTGGAAAGTTGTTGGCAAAATACTCAAACCCTAGTCCGTACATCCGAAGCTGTAAGTTCTTTCTCTTCTTCTTCTTCTTCCTTTTTTTAACTTCAAATGTTCATATATATACAAAATTTCTCGCTTCCGTTTCAACTCTGGAAAAAAAAAAAAAACAATTTGGGATTGAGATATTGTGAACGGAGAGAAGTTAACCCTAACCTGAGAATTCTTCTATCTAGTATAGCTTTCTGGAATATAGTGTATAGTTGAATACTTATGGACATGGTTAATTGTTGCCAGTCGTCTGCAATGAAAAACGTGTTCAGAAACAAGAACCTGAAGGCCCAAGTTGTTCAGAGCCTGCTACTGATGTAGACGATCATCATTGTGAAGATGCTCCGACTTTGATTTCAGAAGGTGAGGATCCCAGTACGAGTCTCACATTTGGTTTGGAAACAAGTGACCATTTGAAAGAAGGAGGTGCAGAGTACGTCGATCATGGTTTGATGTTTGGTTTGGATACTGAAGACGTTGCAAAAGAAACAGATGTTGATCACGATAATCACGAGATGATGTTTGGTTTGGATACCGAGGACGACATAGAAGAAACAGATGTTGATCATGGTTTCTCTTGCCAGCCAGGGGATAAAAGTTACTATGCTGAAACTTCGTCATATAATCAACGCCAATTGAACTCATCCCTTTCAGATTCTGAATCCAGTGTATGTGAATTTACCTTGTATTGCTTCTTTCATGTATGCTAAAAGCCTTGCAATTTTAATCGCTTCACTTTTTTTGCAGCAGGAGGAAAATGATATGGTGTCAGCTATTGAAAGCTTCAGCGATCGATCTGCGTTGAGTGAAACTTCTGATTCAGAAAGTGATGAAGGTACATGCTTCAGCTTTTCATTATATTTCCTCACTGATATCTACTTCGATGTCTCGCCTATGTCTGACCGGGTATTGATTTCAATGTTATATGTGCTGAAAGATTGGATGGCGGAACACGGCTTCAGTGATGTGGAAAAGGTAATGAGTTTGTTAATTTCTTAAGCAATGTTAAAGTAAGAGTTATAATTTGTAGACTGATGCCTTCCACATCTCAGATCGACAAAAGCACAGCTGTGATAATGACTTCGGAGTATGTTATACTTAAAGATATGCACTGTGCTACGTCTCTGGTAATCTTTTCGTGCAATGGCATAAAAATAAAGAGTCACCTCACAAATAATGACGAAGGGCCATTTTCTTGTGAATTTGGAGTTGAAGACATAGTTAGTATTCAATACAATTGGTACCAAAATGTGAGTTATTCATATATGTTGTACTTTTCATTTTGAAGGATACTTCATGGGCACATTTTCTATCAGTTTTACAATTTTTGCTGTTCGTAGGTTGGATTGATCATTCTCAGAATTCAATTTCTTCTGAAGGATGAAAAATGCCATGAAGATATGCAACACACCACAGGTACCCTTGGCTATTGTATTTCTGCCTTTTAGGCTATCATATAATGTTACAAGCCATCTTGATATAATCCTACCGATACGATATGGTGTTTAGTCATCTTTTTCTCCAAATCATTGTATTTTCAATGCATATAGTCTTGGTTGAGTTACGTTTTTATTTCTGCTTATTCTTAAGGAGTCTGTAGACTTCAACATCGAATATGGTTTGTCTGTAAAGAGTTTGTACATGTTATCCAGTATTACTATTAAGAAAAGAATACAAATACAATACTACTTTTTCATGCTTTCATTTGATTTTTGGTTTAACTTAGTTGAAAAATGGTTGATAAAAAGTAGAATACAAAGTGGACTGATAACCTAGTGAGATATATTTAGTTATTTTTACGTGCAATTTGTTAAATCAAACCATATTAGTGATTTCACTTGTTTGCCGGCTACATTCTAATTTGCATGGGAGGAGCCTCTTCCTGTATGTTCATGTTTTATGATGGTAAGAGTTATAAGAGAAGATGTTTGATCTAATTTTTGTTTTTGACAAAACGAATAGTCTGGGTTTCTAAGCCTCGTCCCTTTTCAACTCAAGGGTTCTCCCTTCTAACTTTTCGTATATTACTTCATGTGGTTTCCAGACATTGAGGAGTTAAAGATTGCGGTAAAAGAACACAATTGGCCTGAGAAGCAACAAAAGATAAACTCGCTGCATGTGAAATACCCGGCTGTGTGGAATGCTGACTTTGAGTAAGCTTCTAATATTTTCTAATTAAAAATTACATTTTTTCTACCCACATATTTTAGTAAGTCTATTTGCATACTCTGCTATTGAGAAAGATTATTTGTTAGATATCTGAAATGTTAGAAATTGGGAACGACACTCATTTATGAGTATGAGTCATTTGGTTAGAACTCTATGAGAACCCAAACTTAATCAGGATATTCGACTTAAAGCCTTGAAAGCTTAAATTTGAAAACGTCTCAAGTGAAAAGCTGACTGCATATAAAAGGAACGACTTTAGACTTCCCTTAGGGAAAACTGGACCAAATCCTAAGAAATCTAACGTTGGGTTCATATTTAGTTTTTGTACATTGTAGGCGCTTTTGTGAGTTATTGTTCCAAATCCTCTCATATCTGTTTCTTTGTTGTAGGGTTGACGTGGAAGTATCAGGGGATAACTTGAATCAACATAAGCGTTATTTTCCAAGGTAAAACTGCTCTATAACAGCTGTTTATATGTCTTTCTGGATTCAGATGCTAACTTCTGTTCTAGTGATGGGATACATTTTCCAAAGTGCATCACTATTTATACATTATGGCTCTCTAAAGTAGATAACTGAACATGTGCATTTCCTGTCATCTCATCTTCCAAATTAACTTTTTAGCACTATGCAAGTTTGTTGCAGTCAATTAAGGGGTCTTAGCATAATAGACACTGCACTTAGTCGAGGAAACATGATTTTAACTTGGACCAACAACTGGATAACGTCCTTCTCAAATTATGAGCTTTCAATTATTGAAGTTCTGGAATGATTGCAGTTAGTTCATGTTTATTGGGTCACGTTTCCTTACCGAAAGATTGTGAAACATTGGGAGATGGTATTTTATATGAATGGCTAGTTTTATGTTGTCTTTTCAGCTTTGATGAACCATTTGAGGATGTTGTCTATCCAAAGGGAGACCCAGATGCTGTTTCCATCTGCAAAAGAGATGTTGAGCTCCTGCAGCCAGAGACATTTGTGAATGACACGATCATCGACTTCTATATTAAGTAAGTTCTCAATTTTTAAATGCAATGCTTAAACGTTGCAATACTCTGGCATGTTCTGTAGTGAACTATTTTGCGGTTTGCTGTTTAGTTATCTCTCACTTGGTTTATGGTCTTATGATAATTCACAATTTTACTAATGCAGTGCTTACAGTCATACTGAAAACTTCTTGTGATGCGACCTTTATTCAACTTTGTTGGTGTGTTCTTCTGTTATTTACAGTTATCTAAAGAATCAGATTCAAGTGGAGGAAAAACAGAGATTCCATTTCTTTAACAGCTTTTTCTTCCGGAAACTTGCTGATCTTGACAAAGATCCCTCAAGTATAGCTGATGGAAAGGCTGCTTTTCTACGTGTCCGTAAGTGGACAAGGAAGGTGGACATGTTTAGCAAGGACTATATTTTTGTGCCCGTGAACTTCAAGTGAGAAGAATTTAATGGCAGTTCTCGTTATGTTATATTTTTATGACTTCAAAATCTGACGATGCTAAATTCTAATGACAGTCTTCACTGGAGTTTAATAGTCATATGTCACCCTGGTGAAGTGGCTAATTGTACAGGTAATGTCACATCTCACTTTATTTTTTTACCAAGTCATGATCATCAAGTTTCTTATTATTATGTTGTATCATTCTGCTGATCTAGACTTGGATGACTCCAAAAAAGTACCATGCATATTACATATGGATTCTATAAAAGGGAGCCATGCAGGCCTTAAAAATTTAGTCCAAAGGTATGTTAGCTTCCTTGCACCCCTGTTTTGTTTTGTCTTCTAATCTCCGTCTCTTCTGATTTTGGTAGCATTGCATATACGTCATCTATTTACATTTATCAGTTGCCAACGAGATGATATTCTACATTCCTCATGCTCTCTTAATCTTATTTGTTGAAGAATGTGTTGTAGCACCATACCCTGATCCTTTCAAATTAAGTGTGGAGCTAAAATGTTCAAGTTTTAAGCTGGTAATGCAATTTGCTGATAACTTTTTAGTTACTTGTGCGAGGAATGGAAGGAGAGGCATAAAGAGACATCAGATGAGATTTCTTCTAGACTCATGAATTTGCGGTTTGTCTCACTTGAGGTGCGACCTCTAACCTTAAAATTACTTTTGCTATTTCCAGGACATATAATAAGGAGTCTGAAAAAATCTTTTTTAAGCGTTCTTTGCTGTTGTGAAAACCCCTTTTTTGGTCTATTGAAGAATTTGCTTGGGTTGTATGATTCTTTTATAATTTTGTATGTCGAATTTTCAGAGGTAGAAAGTTAGAAAACTCTATTTCAACTTCAACAATTTTCCTGCTAAATAATAGATATTTTGCAGCTGTTAATGATAGTTAATGTGATGGCAAGTATGCTCTTTTTATTTCAGTTGCCACAGCAGGAAAACTCATTTGACTGTGGCCTCTTTCTGCTGCACTATCTGGAGCTATTTCTTGCTGAAGCTCCCCTTAATTTTAGCCCTTTCAAGATATATAATGCTTCCAACTTTGTAAGTCACTATTCTGATTGCTACTATTTGATAAGCTTTTGCCAAACCGAATCTTTTCACCCGCAATCATTTCGCAGATGCTTGCTAGAATATTTAGTTTACTCAAGTTGTTTTACTGCTTTTTGTGCTTAGTGTAGAAGTTGTCTCTTTTCAGACTAATCAATATATAATCTTCTGCTTGCTTCCTGATTTCATGAGTTAGTTTGAAAGAAGTTCAAGTGCTATACTCTAAGAGCTGCTTGGTCTGTATTCTTTGCAGTCTCTTTATTTGCTGATCATGCTTTTTCTCTGGTTTTCTCAGCTTTATCTGAACTGGTTTCCTCCTGCCGAGGCTTCCTTGAAGCGTACTCTGATTCAGAAGTTGATTTTTGAGCTCCTTGAAAACCGGTCACGGGAAGTTAGAAATGAACAGAACCAGTCCTGCGAAAGTCCAGAAAGTCCAGTTACCGTCAATAACAATACGGATATTGAGGTTCTCTCTGAGAGGTGCAGCCCCTTGATAGACTGTAACGGGAATATGACACAGATGCAAGACGATCAAGGAATCGAAATGACTTTGCTTGAAAGATCTTCCATGAGGAACACGCAAGTTGCTAATGATTCGGGTATGGTACTAAGAGATTTATTCGATTCAGGAGCCAACAACACAGGATCATTACTTGTACAACTACAACAACCATTCGAGGAACCATCTTCGTTTTATCATCTTAGTAACGACTCATTGGCAAGAGAGGTACTAAAAGTTCCGCAAGCTAATGATCAGATCTCCTTATAAACGTCAATTTTGATTTTCTTATATGTGCTCTGTTTTGGGCAGGAAGTGGACATGGAAACTGGCGAAGAGTTTATGTGTTTGAACGCTGGGGAGGGAAACTTTCAACGCATCTCTGAAACTGCCTCTCCGAAAACATCGAATTCATTCTCTTCATGGAACCTTGGTATTCCCCTGGTGCAGAAGGAAGATGAGACTGATTTCTTATCTGAAACTTCGAAAAGCACTAATGATGCAGAGGATATCGGTACCATGGAAGACAACCCAATGGAAGATGTTCATGAGGAAGAAACGGGCGAGAGTCCTCCAAGAGAGACCGTCTCTTTATTATCTTCAACCATGGGTTCTAACACTGACCAAAACACTCAGAATGAAGAGCTCGTTTCTACACACGTTGAGCTTGTTGTTCCATCGAGTCAAGTTGACAAAGACGAGGAGAAGACGTTGGAGCATGATCTTGAAATTGGGAACAAGAAGTGTGAAGACGTTGGAGATGATCTTGAAATTGGGAACAAGAAGAGTGAAGACGTTGGAGATGATTGTGATCAGAAGGAGCCAATGGAGGAAGAAGATGAGAACCGAGCCGCAAAACGGCCAAGGCTATCATCTTCCACATGTGTAGTTGAGAAGATTTAGAGCATGTGATATGTATAACGGGTCTTGTGTTGGTTCATGGATGGTTTAGGAAGTGTTTATAACGTTTTAGGAGGGTTTAAAAAGAGAAAGGAAAGAAAAATGTCTTTCATCGTTTTTTATGTAAAACTTCGAAGCGTTAACTTAGGGTTGATGAATATAGAGTTCATTTTGTGGTTCTTCTGAGTAATATTTATAGTCTAATTTTGTGGCCCAGGCTGATACCCCATGTGTTTTGAAAACCAAACGATAAGACGTAGTATGTAAGTAATAAGATTTAATTAGAAGCTTGTGAATCCTCCATTTTTTTTGTTTTGAAATCAGTTTCAGCTTGTTATGGTTTCTTATGATTGGTGAACTGACGTATTCTATAACAATATTACAATGTAACAATTAGCACTTTTTTTTTTTGTCTGTTACAAACCAGTTGAACTACCAGGTCTTATATAGTCATTTACGGTATAACAATATACCATCTTCCAAATTTAGGTTTTCTAGTTAAAACCCCACAGAGAAGAAGTTCGAAATTTTAAAGTTATAAGAATCTTACTTTAAAAAATGATTTAACATTACAGAACTGAGAGGAAAAAACAATAGCACAAAAAAAAAAAAAGGAGGAATGCAGATCATAAAGAGAGTCTGATGTTGCAGAGAGCAGCGAGCAATGCGTATTCATGGTGGTGGGCCAGCCACATACGCACAAAACAATCCAAATGGCTCGAACACAATCTCCAAGGTACGTTCCTTCATGTTATTCACGTTCATATTTCAATGCAAAGAAACCGAGATTGTAATAAAGCCTCATTGACTTGTTTCTGCAATTTTCAAATTTCCTAGATATGGAGGATAAGGTTAAGTACACACTTAAGATCATCGATGAAGATGGAGACACTTTTGCTAAAAGGGCGGAGATGTATTACCGTAAAAGGCCTGAGATTGTTAATTTCGTAGAGGAAGCGTTTCGATCATACCGTGCTTTAGCAGAACGTTATGATCATTTGTCCACAGAACTTCAAAGTGCAAACCACATGATCGCTACTGCTTTCCCTGAACATGTTCCATTTCCTCTTGGGGATGAAGATGATGAGGATGATGATGATAATCCCGAGAAACCATCTAAGCATCTTCATCTCATTCCCAGTGGAACTAACATACCAGAAGTCCCTGAGCTTCCAAAGAAAGAGTTCAAGAGCCAATCTCTGATGGTGTTGTCCAGAAAGGGACCTGGTGTTATGAAAAGTTCGGCATCTTCTTCTGCATTGGCGAGTTCCGGATTAAGTAGAGATGAGGCATTGGAGGAGATCGATAAGATTCATAAGGGGATCTTGGTCCTTCAGACCGAGAAGGAGTTTGTGAGGAGTTCTTATGAACAGTCTTATGAAAGGTATTGGAATCTGGAGAATGAAGTAGCCGAAATGCAGAAGAGAGTTTGCAGTTTACAAGATGAGTTTGGGGTTGGTGCAGAGATCGAAGATGGGGAAGCTAGGACGCTGGTGGCAAGCACTGCTCTAAGCTCCTGTAAAGAGACAATAGCTAAGCTTGAGGAAACGCAGAAGCGATTTTTGGAAGATGCAGAAGTTGAGAAGGAAAGGATTGATACTGCAACAGAGAGGTTTGAAGCACTGAGGAACAAGTTTGAGATTAAGGTAGAAGAACAAGCCAAGAAAGCTTTTGATGGTCAAGAATCGAGTTGTGAATCTGAGAAAGAATCGAAAGAGGTTAATTTGAATGAGAACTTGGACTTTACAGAGAAGATAGATGAGCTTGTAGAGAAAGTGGTCTCTCTGGAAACAACAGCTTTGTTTCATACGGCATTAGTAAATACATTAAGATCAGAGACAGATGAGTTGCATGATCATATCCGTGGTGTAGAGGAAGACAAGGCATGTCTTGTATCAGACTCCTTAAACATGAAGAAAAGGATAACGGCCCTGGAAGACGAGCTGAGTAAAGTTAGAAACCTATTCCAAAGAGTGGAAGATCAGAACAAGAATCTTCAGCAACACTTGACTGAAGCTAATAGCACAGCTGAAGACTTATCTGGGAAGTTACAGGAAGTAGAAATGGATGAAGATGTCGAAGGTGATGGGCTTCACTCGGAAGATGTCCAAGAGGAGGATCCTATTGAGGATTTGGATTCAATTCCAAACGAAAGAGAGATAAAGAGTGCAGAGGAAATTAAAGAGGCCATTGTAGTCAAACATAGTAGAGATCAAGAGTCTGTGCAAGAAGAGAAATCGGAGAGAAGAGACTCTTACGGTGGTTCATCAGAAACAGAAAGCACTTGTTTTCGCACAGAGGCAGAAGATGAGGAAAGGGGAAACTGGAGGCAGTTGTTACCTGCGGATGGCATGGAGGATAGAGAGAAGGTTCTATTGGATGAATACACATCAGTACTAAGGGACTATAGAGAAGTGAAGAGAAAGTTGAGTGAAGTTGAGAAGAAGAACCGTGATGGCTTCTTTGAGTTGGCATTGCAGTTGAGAGAGCTCAAGAATGCGGTTTCTAGTGAAGACATGGACTTTCATTTATTACGACAGAAACCAGAAATCCCCCGCAAGGATTCTCAACAACCAGTAGAAAGAAACCTATCTGAAGGTATGAGCATTTCTCATAGCTCTAACTCTTCAATTTCCATGGCACCACATCAGCAAGGAGGAGACTTGAAAAGAGCATCTGAACAAGCAAAGGAAGACGAGGTCAATGTTAAATTTGTAGCCATTGATAACAGTCTACGAAAGAAAATTCCAACTGTGGAAGAAAAAGTGCGTGGAGATATTGACGCGGTGCTGGAGGAGAATATCGAGTTCTGGTTAAGATTTAGTACATCTGTTCATCAGATACAGAAGTACCAGACATCAGTTCAGGACCTGAAAGCAGAGCTATCGAAACTTGAAAGCAAGCAACAGGGTAATGCTGGAAGCAGTAGTAACACTGCACTTGCGTCAGAGGCAATGCCTATATATAGACACCTTAGAGAGATTCGGACAGAGCTGCAGTTATGGCTAGAGAACAGTGCAGTGCTGGGAGACGAACTCGAAGGAAGGTATGCAACACTTTGCAATATTAAAGATGAAGTTTCAAGGGTCACGTCTCAATTGGGTGGAACGAAAGTAAGCAATATAGAGATAAGCAGTTACCAGGCTGCAAAGTTCCACGGTGAGATAGTTAACATGAAACAGGAGAACAAAAGGGTGTTCAACGAACTTCAAGCAGGCCTTGATCGTGCAAGAGCACTGAGAACTGAAGTGGAAAGGGTTGTATGCAAACTAGAAGAGAATCTTGGGATCTTGAATGGAACGTCTACAAGATCTCCGAACAAGAGCACGTCGTCATCAGCTGGAAAGCCTAGGATCCCACTACGGTCATTCTTGTTTGGTGTCAAGTTAAAGAAGTATAAACAACAACCGAAGCAAACCTCAACAATCTTCTCTTGTGTCAGTCCATCTCCAGCTCTGCAGAAACAGTGTAGCTACATTGTCGCACCTGTAAAGCTCCCTGAATATGTCAAAAGAAGCTGAGGAAGTGATCTCCTATATAAGTCCTGAGATTCAATTCTTACTATATGTCTGAGTTTGAAGATTGTAACTATATGAGATTCATATTAATTAGTACCATGTACTGAAGGGCCTCCTTTACATCATATGTTTCTTTTGGTCCTCTAATAAAACTTACAAATGAAAACTCCAAACTAAAGTATCCGACGATTCTATCAAAGAGCTAAACACCCTGTCCGGTCCCTGCCATAGTTGCAACCTCTGCAGGTTTTCTGCATCCACTACTCGCTTTGATCGCCGGACCAACCTTATTGTTTACTTCACATTTGGCTTGAAATTGCGAACCAGCTCCACTGATGGACGGTATTACAGTCTTATGAGATTGTTTATTCACCAACTTTTGGTTAGTGGCACCGTGAATTGCTGTTTTAACTACTGGAATTTTCCTAGGCAAAAGATTAGGGGACTGAGCTTGTGTAGCCTGTTTTCCCCTGCTAATCTCCGAGCTTGTTGAGGTAATTTGATTTGGCTGGATTGTAGCCAATGAGATTGCTCCATTTCCACGAGCTTGCTCTTTCTGTCCACCATCTGGTTTGCAAGTGACAGTCTCACCTGATGGCTCTGGTTGTAATACAGTAGCTGAGACAGAGGCTGCAAAAACTCTCTGATTGGAGACAATCCTTGATTCAGAGGGCAAGGAGGGAGAAGCAGAAAGCATAGTAGATCCTTCTGATCGAGGATCCATGAGAGGACGTTTGTTTGAAGATGGTGAAGCCGCCACAGGGTTCAATTTTCCATTAGCGAGAGAGAGTGTATTCGCAGGTCCAACCGCTTTAATGATACTAGATGCGGTAACACTCGTTCCTGGTTCAACCTTTGGCACGGAGAGACCACATGAGGGCCAAGGAGAATCAGTTTTTCCAGGTTCGACCTTTGGTACTGATGCAGCAGTCGATACGCCACCCACACATGCTGCAACCGCTACTGAGTTAGCTGTTGCCATTACATCTAATCTGGAAATGGAGCTTGCTGTTGTTTTTCTAACAACTCGAGATTTTGAAGTTGCTGTCCCAGGCAATGCTTGAACAACTGGATTGGATTGTTGTTGACCTTGAGAAGAACTGGCCCCATTGGCTTGTGTTTCTGTGATGCCACGCGACGAAGTCGTTGTCGAAATACCTGTAACAAATGCAGTCCAATTGATAACCTAATAAAGAAAATGTGTGTCGCAAATATTTTAACTACAAACCACCACTAAAGAATAACATAGCCAGTGGACCAGTTGTAACCAAACCAAAGCCTCCACCAGTACATAATAAATACTAGAATTAGCGGGAAATACTATTCTGCTACTTGTACCTACTGAATTTTCTTTTGTAGGGAGCCGATTTCCCAGAGCCAAGGATAATGCATGGTTAACTGCTATCTGCTCATTAGTTCGTTGTACACCAGATTGCCTAACAGAGGTCGAAGTATCACGCCTTTTTCTTATAAGCGCCCACCTCTACATATATAAAAGTCAGTTTGTTACCACCATCAAAGGAAAAAGAATAAATACATGCTAAACGTCACATGCTCGTACAAGCAGGGAAAGAGATTTGTTTATCTTATACCTTGAACCATCACAAATTATCTGATGGAGAATATTTCCGGAGAAATGTAAAGATGGATAGAAATATACCATAAAACATTGTCTTATTAGCTACCTTCTATGATTGCCAAGAGACTATCAATCTTATCATTTAACGAATCTGTTGCCGGGATTTGAACCCGGAAAAATGAGGGGAACCCCACGTCCATACCAGAATAGATGACAACAGATATTTCTAGAGTAATTACCACAAGGGTTTCTAGTATGTGAATGTCTACAGACACCTCCGACAACTAAAACAGGGAAGGCAATATCCACCATTTATTGTCAACAGAATATAGATAATGATGCATAACCTAGTTGTGATACAAAGAACAAGACTATTAGGGTAGTGTGCCTAAACTACAATCAAGGAATGTAATGAAACATGAACAGTTAATAAGAGAAATCAAAACCTGCGAGAGTTGGGAGGCGGTTCTATCTCCTCTGAAGTCTCCCCTAATGATAGTTGCCCAGTTACCTTCACCACATCGCCTTACAGCGGCGAACAGCTCCTCATCCTCCTCAACAGACCATTTTTTCCTTTTCCTCCGAAAAGCCATGCTACTACTAGCTGAACCATTTCCATTCATCCCCTCAGTAGTAGATGTAGCTTTCTGAAGACAAACCGGAAAAGTAATATTCATCCCTCTTGACGACCAAGGAGACTCAGATGGTTCCTGAGTTCCCTCAGGCCGAACATAAGGTATGTTTATAGTCAAGGGAGCCTCAACTGTGTCGTTGAGTATATCGGACTCACTTGGCACATACGAAGCAGCCATCACCTGGTATAAGAAGAGGGACAAAAACTTAGAATGAATTTTGGATAAAGTGGGAACTCCGGATAAGTAAACTTTGAATCCCTTCTTACTTTGACATGCGCAATAGCCTCCACAGATGCTTCATGGCTGACTGCAGGGGAAGCTTCCAATTCGCACTCCAAGTCACTATCATCATCCTGCACATGTAAGAGATACTCATCGATCCCTAATGCTACCAAGAAGTTTCAATATCCAACTCACACACTGAACTGAAACCAAGTATTCAAAACACTCGACTGTGAAGAAAAGGTATAACCTCAATAGAGCAAAATAAAACCTTTTTATCACACTCACTCACAATCTTAGTTAATAAGGGATTATTCAAACTAATAACACAAAGTAGTACCAGAGGTTGAGCAACATCTTCCATAGGGAGGAGTGGTTCTCGGTAAGAAAGATGTCGCCATAGCAACTGATACTCTCTAGCATTGGTAATTCCAGTAGTAGTCTTCTTCACCAACTCATTCCAATCCATCTTGAGTTCGGCATAATAGGCCATCTCCTGAAGCATTCTCAGTATCGTCTTCACATCATACCTGCATTAAAACAACTAACTAAGCACAAATACACAACCTTTTTCGGAAAATTACGAATTTTGCTACCTCTGCAAAAGAGTGGCGATGTCGCCTTCAGTAATGAATCTCTTCTTGCTATTTATGATACTAGTTTTAACCATCTTCGTATTTATGAAACAGGGAAGTTTATGGCTTTAGTCTTTAGAACAGGACCAAAGGAATCAAATTTCACCAAAAAAAACTGATGAAGACGATCGGAGAATAGGATTGTCACCACTGTGTTTGAAGCGCGTGTGGCAAAGACGTTCCCGGAAGAGAAAAGAAAAAGGGAACGAAAGAAGAAAGAGATATGGGCTCAGATGGGCTTTAAACTATTTGTACTATTCTCACTTGGAGAACAAAATAATTTATTTACTAATTTACTAATCAATTCTTTAGGAAAAGACGTAAGAACCCAGAACCCCCCACCCTTTTCGTTTTTTGTGCTGCCCTTGAGGGGAATAAAAAGCCACTAAAAGAGGAGTCGGACGGGGGGAGAAGGTTTTTGGGTGAAACTGAAACCGCTTAAATTATCTATCTCAGAGCAGCCAGGCATCACGCGGGGGCGTCGTGTTGCCTAAAAGGAGTCCCTTTTCTCGCTCCCGGTGCTCCACCCTAACATTCTCTTCAGCTCGAGAAAATGACCCCTAATGAAGTTCCCTCTGGTGAATTACCTCTTCTTCTTCTTCTTCTTCTTCTTCTTCAGCATCTCGAGAAATTGATTGCAGTTTTGTTTAGTTAAAAGTGTATCTTTTCCCTTGGGTGCTAACTGCTAAGTGTAGATCTCTCTGGCAAAGGCTTTTTGGTATTCGCAATTTTCCAATCTTTTCCATAGAAGTCGAAAGTTTGGTTTTTTTGGTTTTGTTTTCCAGCTCTCAAAGAATTAAGAAAAGACTTGTTATCTCGTGATTCTTCTTCAGGATGTGATTAGTGATATATGAGCATCAATTGGGCTGTTTACTCTTTTGAGATGATGATTTATTGACTCAATTTTGTTGAAATATGGAAGCTTGGGGTTTCAATTGTATCTCCCTTTTTTGATATAAGTATAGTATCTTTGAGAAAGTTGTCAGCTTTATTCTTGCCTTTACATCTTGGTTTTAAATAGCGCACCTGTGGCGCGCAATTGCGCATGCGCAGTAAGTTTTGAAGAAAAGGGCAACCAAACTTGGATGCGTGGCGAGATCTATGATGCGCGCGCCATATGTGAGCCTCGTCGATGCGCGAGGCAATCATGGCGATGGCATCATTGGTTGATGCAAAAACTCTTCAAAACCTGCAACAAAAAACTTTGTGATTTTAGGGTTGTTAGGAAGAGAACAACTAGATGCAATAGGATAAACCATTTTGACAAACCGAGCTGGTTAAAACATGATTCAATTAAAGAGATTTGGTAGTTTCCCAATTTGAAGATGTTTAATTCCCAGTTCTCTTTAATAAATCACCATATATGAACAAAGTTTGAAGGATAAAACTATATGTAGATAATCTGTTAATGGAGCGCCACAAATCCAAAAGGCGCGCGCCTTAGTGCGCCATGGCGCATGGCTCATTGATGGACCCTTTGTGCCATGGTGCGCTTTGCGCCATTTAAAACCAAGCTTTACATTTGCTATTCAGGACTCGTTCACTGCTTTTCCTTGTTGTTGTTTTGAATTTCTTGTGCTGTAATGGATAGCATTTTAGGGTTTTATTGTCTCTGATTTATCTTTTTGCTTCGTTTTGAATTTTTTTCCTGCTCAGGTGTTTCGAGTTGTTATGTGTTCAAAAGCCGGTTGCAGGAGTATGCTCAGAAGTACAAGCTCCTAACGCCTATTTATGAGACTGTCAAAGAAGGCCCTTCACACAAATCTTTCTTTCAATCGACTGTGATACTGGATGGTGTCAGATATAACTCTTTGCCTGGATTCCTCAACCGTAAGGCTGCAGAGCAATCAGCTGCTGAGGTTGCTCTCCAGGAATTAGCTAAATCCAGTGACCTAAGCCAGTGTGTTTCACAACCTGTTGTAAGCATCTCATCTTTCTTATGTTGGGATAACTGTTAAGTTTATTGGAAATTTTTTGCAACTAGCGTAGGGGTTTAGCAGTGAATTGTAGCTTTGCCAGCTCAGCAGCAGTGAGAAAGAGTTAGGGGGGAATTTTGGGTTTGTCAAGGGTCTTGGTTTGGGTGATGATCGGAACTCGCGAGTTTAAAGATTCCACTAGTCTCTTCTGTGGTGTAGTTCTTTGGTGAATTGAACCTAGGAGGAGTCTTGGTGTTTTAAATGTTATCAAATTTGTGTGCATAGCCAACTTCTAGAGGGATTCTTATGCTATTTCTGTATCTTATGTGCTCTTGGCTAACATTTGAATGGCTTGTTTAATGCAGCACGAAACAGGGTTATGCAAGAACCTTCTTCAAGAGTACGCTCAAAAGATGAATTACGCGATTCCATTGTATCAGTGCCAAAAGATTGAAACTCCTGGGAGAGCTACACAATTCACATGTACTGTTGAGATTGGCGGCATAAAGTACACCGGAGCTGCAACAAAAACTAAAAAAGATTCTGAGATAAGCGCTGGGAGAACCGCTCTTTTAGCTATCCAGTCAGAATCTAAAAGCAACCTTGCCAACTACAGCACTCCTCCTACTATACTCAACTCCAATAGTCAGCTAACTGTACTTCCTATTGAGAGGAAGACAACAGAGGCAGTGATCCCAGTTAAAGAAACCATCAAGACTCCAAAAATCAGGAAGGCTCAGTTCAAGAGGAAAGCACGGAAAGGAAAACTCAAAGTAGCTAATAAGGATAGTGAAGATGTGATCATCCCTCCTCAACCTACCGAGCATTGTCAAAACGATCAGTCTGAGAAAACTGAGACAACGCTGAATCTGGAACCTTCGCCGTGCATGGATGAGTGCAAGGAAGCAGCATTTGAGAGTGTGGAGACAGAAGCAAGCCAAGCATCTTTGTGAGCTTGTCATAGTAACTATTTGGTTGGGATATTTGTGAACTTTGTCATAGTAACTATTTTTGATTATATAGCCAGTTTGTGATTCCTATCTAGTGTTCACAGGTTGAAGAGAAGTCATATTTGAACGGAAAACCAAAAATAATAAGGAAAAAGAGATATGGGCTCAAATATTGTATTTTCTTTTCTTCTTGACATCGGCTATTAGTATTCTTGAATACAACAAACAATGTTTAACAATACAAGTGGTGATTTGACCCCAAAAAAGAAGTAAGAACCTTAAACAAGTGATGATTTTTGTTTGCCATTTGAAGAGAGAGGAGTCGAGGGGGAAGGGGTTTTTGGTGAAGCGCTTAAAACTTTCTCTCGGCGCTTCTTCGCAGCATCATCACATTCACCACGCGGTGCGGAGAACAAGTTTCTTTCTCGCTCTTCTCGTCGCCGTTCCATACTACTTCTCAGCTACATTCTGCTCGTGAGAATGATCACCGCCGATGATGTTTCTTCTGGTAAAATACCTTCTTCTCCATCATGTCTGTATTGTCTTCAATTTTGTTAATGGGTTTTTCTCTTTTCCGGGTTTTGATTTTGTAATCGCTTCTTCTTCTTGCTCTATTCGTTCGTCCTGGGAAATTGAACAAAAATTGTATCTTTCCCTTGCGAATTTAAAGCGTTGATCTTTCTGTGAAAAGCTTTCATATTTCGCAATTTCCAGTGTTTTCAGCTCTCTAAGAATTAGGAAAAGAGAGACTACTGTCTTGATTCTACTTCAGGTTGTGACAGATTTAGTCATACTTACTCTCTCATATATGAGCATCCATTGGGGACCTTAATCTCTCGGATGTCATTAACTTAAGTATTGTTTCTCTAAGAAAGTTGTCAGCTTTACATTTGCAATTGAGTATTTGTTCACTGCTTTTCCCTGTTGTGTTTTTTGAATTTTTTTTGCTGTAATGGATACCATCCTACTCCATCCTATGTTTCTGTATTATCTTTTTCACTCATTTTTTTGAAGTTTTTCCTGCTCAGGTTTTTCCAAGTGCTATGTGTTCAAAAGCCGGTTACAGGAGTATACTCAGAAGTACAAGCTTCCACCGCCTATTTATGAGACTGTCAAAGAAGGCCCTTCACACATAGTTTTCTTCCATTCGACAGTGATACTGGATGGTGTCAGGTATAACTCTTTGCCTTGGTTCTTAAACCGTAAGGCTGCAGAACAATCAGCTGCCGAGGTTGCTCTCCAGGAATTAGCTAAATCCAGTGACCTAAGCCAATGTGTTCCACAGCCTGTGGTAAGCACCTCATCTTTCTTATGTTGTGACAATTGTTAAGTTTACTGGAAATATATTACAACTAGCCTAGGCGTAGGGGGTTTAGCAGCGAATTGTAGCTTTGCCAGCTCAGCAGCAGACTTTATGGTTAGTTTGAGATTTAAAAGTTTAAAGGGGAGCGGTGAGAATGCGTTAGAGGGTCTTCTTGGTTTGTCAAGGGTCTTGATTTGGGTAATGACTGAGACTCGAGAGTTTAAGGAATCCACTCGTAACCCAAGTCTCGTTTGTGGTGTAGTTCTTTGGTAAATTGAACCTATGAGGAGTCTTTGGGTTTCAATGTTATCATATTTGTGTGCATAGCCTACTTCTAGATGGAAAATTCTTAGGCTATTTATGTATCTTATGTGCTCGTGGCTAACTTTGAATGGCTTATTTAATGCAGCACGAAACAGGGTTATGCAAGAACCTTCTTCAAGAGTACGCTCAAAAGATGAATTACGCGATTCCATTGTATCAGTGCCAAAAGATTGAAATTCTTGGGAGAGCTACACAATTCGCATGTACTGTAGAGATTGGAGGCATAAAGTACACTGGAGCTGCAACAAGAACTAAAAAAAATGCTGAGATAAGCGCTGGGAGAACCGCTCTTTTAGCGATCCAGTCAGAATCTAAAAACAACCTTGCCAACCACGACACTCAGCTTACTCTACTCAACTTCAACACTCAGCTTACTGTACTTCCTTTTGATAGGAAGTCATTCGAGGTAGAGGCAGTGATCCCAGTTAAAGAAACCATCAAGACTCCAAAATCCAGGAAGGCTCGGTTCAAGAGGAAAGATCGGAAAGGAAAGCGCAAAGTAGCTAAGGATAGTGAAGATGTGATCATCCCTCCTCAACCCACCGAGCATTGTCAAAACGATCTGTCCGAGAAATTTGAGACAAGGCTGAATCTGGAACCTTCGCCGTGCATGAATGGGTGTAAGGAAGCAGCATTTGGGAGTGTAGAGACAGAAACAAGCCAAGCATAACTATCTCAAGATGGGATCTTTGTGAGTTTGTCATAGTATAGTAACTACTTGGTCATGTTGGCATTTGGTGATTCCTATCTAGTGTTCACAGGTTTAAAAAGGAATACTAAGTTACTAACGTAGACATTGATGTAATACTAATTTGGTCGATTACTCGATTGAGTCATTCGAACAGATTTATAAAAGTGGGTTTTGTTTTAAGTTATAAAGAAACGTGAGGTTGCTTTGTTACAAAACAGAACGTTCATTTATACATAACCTACACTCAGCACTCAGCACTCAGCACTCTCACTCCCTTTCTTTTTTTTTTTTTTGGTGGGCCGATTTTAAGAAAACAGAAGCCCAAATTACTGACCCAAACAGGCTACGAAACCCTAATCTTAAAAGAGAGGTATAAATAGACTCCGCCTTATTAATTCCATTTCTTTGGCGATCTAGGGTTTTAGTTGACGCACGAGGAGGAAAAATGCCGGCAGGTCATGGAGTACGGGCGAGAACGAGGGATCTGTTCGCGAGGCCGTTCAGGAAGAAGGGTTACATTCCACTCTCGACATACCTAAGGACCTTCAAGGTCGGCGATTACGTCGATGTTAAGGTGAATGGTGCGATCCACAAGGGTATGCCTCACAAGTTCTACCATGGTCGTACTGGTCGCATCTGGAACGTCACCAAACGCGCCGTCGGTGTCGAAGTCAACAAACAGGTCTGATGAACTCTCATATCCCTTAAAACTGTTTGTCTTGTTGAATTAGGATTGGAGCTTATAGTGAGATTTTGGAATGTTGATCTGTTCGTTTTATGTTGAAATGTGTGATTGAGCTCGTGAAATGTATCATTCTTTGCTACAATTGAACTCAGCTTTAGTTTCAGATTCGGAATTTGATGGCATAGATTTCGTTTGGTCTTGAGCCTTGATTTGTGTGGCATGAATTGGCCCTTTTTGCATCTTTACATTGGTTCAATACTTAAGACTCCTGGTCATTGAATTGCTTGTATGTTTGGTTTCATGACTAATTGCATTTGCTGTAGTGTGGCTTCAAATCATCAATAAACATTTGTATACTCAAAGTCTTGTCTCTATATATGTTATTTTGTGTTGTGCGATTGCCCTAATGACAATAACACAAACCTATTTTGCAATTGCTTAAGTGTTTCATTCACTAACATATATATGGATGGGGTGTTTCAGATTGGCAACAGGATCATAAGGAAGAGGATTCATGTGCGTGTGGAGCATGTCCAGCAATCAAGGTGTGCTGAGGAGTTCAAGCTGAGGAAGAAGAAGAACGATGAGCTCAAAGCTGCAGCCAAAGCCAATGGTGAGACAATTAGCACCAAGAGACAGCCTAAAGGACCCAAACCAGGATTCATGGTCGAAGGAATGACCTTGGAGACTGTCACTCCCATCCCGTACGATGTTGTCAACGATCTCAAGGGAGGATATTAGTTCTATCTTCCCAGTGTTTTGCAGTTTCTTGTCGCGTATTTGAGTTTCTCTCCATGTTTCTTAGCTACAATTTCTGTAGACTGCTCAGATATTTTACGAAGCTTAACTTTTGTCTCGTTTATAACTTCATTCTCCTTGTCTCTTTCTTTTCCTTGTGTTATATCAAACTGGCTTCGTTCGTTGATTAAAAGCAGTGTGCATTCAACTAAAAATTAATCTGTTTAAAGATGCTCACAAGAATATAAAAGATTTTTAGCTTTTGAAGTAGTACTTGAATTTGATTTATATATATATGGATGATCAGATTAATTTTTTGGTTATAAACAATTAATCAGCTTCCCTTTTGAAGTCTTGATGTCTACGCAACAAAGAAAAAAAAAGGAAAAAATAAAAAGATAGAGAGGAAGGTAGAAGGCGATTAACTTTTATTTTTGTATAATTTGGTAGGTTTTGTTTAAGTTTCCTTTTTTAAAAATAATAATCCAATTTGTTTAGTTCTCCTATTAACTCTATGACTTGCTGAGAGTTATATATATTTCTATTATATTTGTTATATTTCTCAGCTTTTGCTTTCAAACCCAAACCTCTCTAGTTTCTCTCGTTCTGAAAAAGCTTTTGTTTAACAGGAGGTAGATATGGCAGACGAGCTGCTCAAGATAATCGAGTCACTGAATAATCCATGGGAACTGTCAAAGTTTAGAACCATGACTCAAAACTATTCTCACGGTATAATCGGAAAGACCGAATTCAATAGTCTTTTGCGTGGGCTAAAAGAAAAATATCTTGGCGATCGGAAGATTGATGAGAAGAAGACGAAAGAAGAAAACCCTAATCATAATGATCCAAAGGTTAGCACTGCTGCCGGTCCACGGATTAGGGTTAAACTATATAGTGCTAACCCTAAAGAGAAGATGGAAGTCCATTCAGAAGTGAAAGAGAAGTTGAGTGACGTATTGAAGGCCATCGAGGAGAGACTAAGTTCGTCGGAGATGAGACTCTACACTTCCTTGTGTAAAGGCTTCCAGTCCCATAGATTCGGGTATGACAAGTTCGTTACATATCTTCTACAGTTGATAGATCAACACAAGAGTCTTTATCAACGCTTCATACGACTTGCCTACGGTGATAAGGGAAAACAAAAAGTTGAATTTGAAGAGACCCGACACGATCAAGACTGTCTTGGTGGTGGTGATCCAAAGATTGGCCCGCAAGAGCGAGGGTGGAATGAGACCAACGTAGAGAGAAATAATAAGAAAAGAATCTTGTCTCCAAAGGATTCGAACCTCGTCCCTCTGAAGAAAAGGAAAAGGTCTAATCCTGAACGACGAGTGACACCTAACTATAGGCTTATCCCCGAGGAGCTACGGTCACCAGTCTCAGACCCGGTACTCAACAACACGTGTGTTGTGAAGAGATATGATGATTTCGAGGGAGGTAAGGTGCTAACCGGTACCGAAGAAGAGATGATTAAATGCGAAGATCAGATGTACGAGACGGATATGTTGATGAGTGGTTTGAGAAGTGCAGTGGACAGTGCGGAGAGAGTTATGAGGGGAGAGATGAGAGTGGAAGATCTTGGAGTGAAGTTTTACAGATGTCTTGAAATGTTATACGATGGAGACATGTTTGAGATAGTGAGAGAAGATCACCAAGGAGCTTTACCTATGATCTTGATACGGTTGAATCAGAAACTGCGTCAGCTCACGGTTGCTCGAGAAAGATGGAAACGTGGCTGGAAGAAAACTTTTAAAAGACTTTCTCCACCGCAAAAAGATTCTGTACCTTGCACAAAAATCTCAAGTGAAGTGAAGGAAACAACAATCTGATTCAGGATTCTTTAATGTAAATTCAAACAGTTATATTTTCGTTTTGGTTTAATACTTATCTCGGTTCTTTTCCTAGTGTTATATATCATTCACCATGTTTATTTAGTCATGATCAAATTGGCTTTGTTAATTAAAACCAAATATACCGGTTTCGTTGACATCCAGTTACCCAAAAAATCCGGTTTAAGATTTAAAATTTAATGATTTATTTAAAAATCCGGTTTAATATTTATTACACGATTTATCCGGTTAAAAAATTATAGTACGATTTAGTGTTATATCATTCACCATCTTTATTTAGTGATGATCAAATTGGCTTTGTTGATTAAAAAGCACTTTACAATCAACTACAATTTAAAGCAAACCCAACTACAGTCAAATCTCTATAAATTAATACTCGATAAATTAATAAATTTCTCTCATAGCAAATTGGGATTAAAGTAATTTTGGACATAATTCGATAATATAATAATTTTTTTTTTTGAAAATCCTTTATAAATATATAGTTCCAACAATAGTATAAATTAATAATTATATAAAATTACCAAAATATATGTATATATGAACATTAATTTTTGTTAGACCTCATTTCTAATATTTTTACTATATCGAAAAGTTTTGGTTTTTTCTTTAAAACTGGATAATTGTTATTTTCCTTATAATTGATTATATCAAAATATTATTTATAACAATTAAATCTTAATTTTAACTTTTTTTTTTTAAATTACCAAATATAATCAATCTCTCTATAAATTAATAAATTAAAATCTTTATAAATTAATAAATTTCTGCAGAGGTTTTACTGTATACCGGCTTCGTTGACGTCCGGTTACCCCAAGAATCCGGTTTAGGATTTAAAATTTTAAATCCGGTTTAAGATTTATTATACTGGAAGTAGCCGTCGCCGGAGAAACAGAGAGAGTCAGAGAGATGTTCAGAATCGAATTCATAAGAAGCACACTCACTCGATCTCACCCACAGAGATTGTCTCGTGTATCATCCCTCTTATCAACATGGTACTCTCCAGAAACTATTTCTCAAGCAGACAACGACGACGATGACCCAATTCTAATCAAACTCTCAACTGCCATCAGAGACTCTTACAAGGAACCGCCGTCGGAGTTCTCTTCTTCAATCAGAAAGGTTCTTCCTTCGCTCAGTGTTCGTCATGTTATCGATCTCATCAACCGTAACCCTCTCTCCCTCCCACACCGTTCTATCTTCGCTTTCTTCAAATTCATCTCATCTCAGCCTGGATTTGGGTTTACCGCTGAATCATACTTCGTCATGGCTCGTTTTCTCGCTGTTCACGAGATGTTCACGGAAGCACAATCACTCATCAATCTCGTCGTCTCTCGTAAAGGCAAAAACTCGGCTTCTTCAGTTTTTGTTTCTCTGGTATCAATGCGAGGAGCTCCGATGTGTGATTTCCTTGTTGACACTTTGATGATCACCTACACTGATCTAGGTTTCATACCCGATGCTATTCAATGTTTTAGGCTATCTCGGAAGTATAAGTTTGTTGTTCCAGTTCGTGGTTGTGGTAATCTGCTTGATCGGATGATGAAGGTGAATCCAAATGGGACTGTTTGGGGATTCTATATGGAGATTTTGGATGCTGGGTTTCCTTTGAATGTTTACGTTTTCAATATCTTGATGAATAGATTTTGTAAAGAAGGCAATATATGTGATGCCCAGAAGGTGTTCGACGAAATTACTAAAAGAGGCTTGAAGCCTTCAGTTGTTAGTTTCAACACTTTGATTAATGGTTACTGTAAAAATGGAAACTTGGGTGAAGGGTTTAGTCTCAAGGATCGTATGGAGAAAAGCAGAACACGCCCAGATGTTTTCACGTATAGTGCCTTGATTAATGCGTTGTGTAAAGAGAATAAGATGGGTGGAGCACATGGTCTGTTTGATGAGATGTGTGAGAGAGGGTTGATTCCAAATGATGTTATTTTCACTACTTTGATTCATGGTCATAGTAGGAGTGGACGGATTGACTTGATGAAAGAAAGTTACGAGAAGATGTTGAGTAGGGGTCTTCAGCCTGATCTTGTTCTATATAATACTTTAGTAAATGGGTTTTGCAAGAGTGGGGATTTGGTGGCTGCAAGGAAGATAGTTGATGGGATGATCCGTGGAGGTCTGAGGCCTGACAAAATTACATACACAACTCTTATTGATGGATTTTGTAGAGGAGGAGACGTAGAAACAGCTTTGGAGATAAGGAAGGAAATGGATCAGAATGGGATTGAACTCTATAGGGTGGGTTTCTCAGCTCTTATTTGTGGAATGTGCAAAGAAGGAAGAGTCGTTGATGCTGAAAGAGCTTTGAGGGAGATGCTGCGAGCTGGTATGAAGCCTGATGATGTAACTTATACAATGGTGATGGATGCAGTCTGTAAGAAAGGTGATGTTCAAACCGGTTTCAGATTGCTCAAGGAAATGCAGAGCGATGGGCATATTCTTAGTGTTGTGACGTATAATGTTCTGCTGAATGGACTATGCAAATTGGGACAGATGAAGAATGCTGACATGTTGCTAGATGCCATGCTTAATATAGGGGTTGTTCCGGATGACATCACATACAACATCCTATTGGAAGGTCACCATAGACATGCAACTGCATCAAAGCATTATAAACAGAAACCTGAGATAGGGATTGTAGCTGACTTGGCCTCTTACAAATCACTAGTCAATGAGATTTACAGAGCTTCGAAAGATCACCGGAACAGCTAACATCCGACTATTTGTTCCTAGATACGACCGAAACTTTCCTATTAATCACCAAGAGTCGTTTTTTCATCTTAGGTAATTCTCGGGAATATCTATTCTATATTTCTCTCCTTTATTTCATTTTTTCAATGTTTAAATAAGCTTTGATTAGATTTTAGTTTTCTGAAACCAGTATTGTTCCCAATGTTGGAGTCTATAATGTTTTTTTTTTGGTAAAAGGAGTCTATAATGTTTCAAATTGTATGTTTCACTTTATCGAGTGGAATATGGATTCATGTGGCATGTAGTAGATTTTAAATCATTAAGCATTTAGTTTTGTGTCGGTTAGTTGGCCCTTCAAATACCTGATTCCATGAGGCTAGATTAGGTTGCTGCATAAAATTCGAAGGGAACAGTAGCAATTCCTAATTTTTGTCCATTTGTTGTTAATCTTTTTAGTATCTACAAGGTTTGGCCACTATCCAATTTCATTACGAATACTGTGATGTACTTTACTTGTATAGTTGCATATATGAAAGCCCTCTCATCTTTGTGTGTAAGTTGCATTGAGTGTACTTTCGAAGCATAGAAGAGAGGAAGGCACGTGTGAAGAATTGTGAGGCGGCTAAACTTGTAACACAAGCGATTGGGATTGTCTATAAAGTGTATCAGCATTTGTTGAAGTTGTTATGTTGGTTCTTGTTTATAGATCAGTCATTATGAGACTGTGAGTGAGGATAGTTTTATGGAGAACTATTTATTTATGTTTGTAGTTATTTACTGATATTCTTATTGTACACACTTGCAATTGTACATATTGCATACTTGGATAAGCAATAAAATTCTTTACAAAAGCTTATCAGATCTGATAAGTGTTATTGTTTGACCTTGAGTCAATCTATTGACTTTGTTGCTGTTTGAAGATTTTGCGGTTTCTCCTACATGGGAATTACTCTTAGTCGAGTTCTTGACCGAGGAGTTTTCGTTGTTGTTTCGTTGTTTTTGTTACTTAAAAAACTCTAACCCTAGCCCTTATCCTCCCTCAGTACCAACTACGTTTGCATTTGAGTTTGATGATGATTTCACGGCACCTAGATTCTTCTTCCCCAATGCCATATCTCCCAAATCACGGAAAACCATCAGAAATAAATGTAATTAACAAACAATGATATTTTTGAATGTATGAAACCAAGATTCATCGAAATTACAATGTAATGATATATATATTACGTGATGGACAGCCGGGACGGTGTTCCCGTGTGATAATTCCAAGTAAAATGCTTAACAAATAACTAACAACTAACGAATACATACTCGACTGGCCGTTGTTGCTTCTTATTCGTTTTTCTCTAATTTGGGCAAGACCAAGAAAAAAAATGAAAGCGAGTCCAAAAAAAAAAATCAACGGTTGACTTTGTCTTTTAATTTGAATGATTAGTTCTTGCATTTTTAAGAGAGATGGTCGACTAATAACTAAACGGGCCTACTAATCCCCAAATCACTAATGCGTCAAAGAAAACTCTGTCGCTTGGACATGTCCATGGACTGTTCCAAAATCATTCCAACGGAGTCGCTAAAGCTCAAAAGTGTGGTAACTACGGAGAGGAAGAAGAGGAAGAAGGACTTGGAAAACGAGGAGAAGGAGCCAGTGTCGTGCTTAAGGTTAAGAGGAAAGGGCATTTGCCCTAAGCCACCAATAATTAAAAAAGATTTAGGCCACATTTTTTTTCTTCTTGTTTTCTTTTTCTTCTATCTAGGCAGTATTTAAGTTGATAGGATAAATGTGTATGTAATATAGGTCTTTTGTTTATAAAGTCCATGACATTATTAATAAAAACAATTCGTTATATCTATAAGGAAATTCCTACACATGTTTTATACTCTAAATATAATATAATACTAATAACTATATTAGGACCCGTGGTACACCGCGGGGCAAAATTATTTATAACTAAATATTTAAATTATAAGTTGTATTTGTTGGTTAAATATGTTATAATTATATAATAATTATTAAATAAACCATATAATACTGCAATATAATTTATTTTTATATAATATTTATTTAATCAACAGTGTTAACAAAATAATGAAATGATGTTTTATCCTTGTAACACCGAATCAATGATATTTTTAATTTATATAAATATCGATAAACCCCGTCCCGCTATATAACCTCGTCCCGAGATATTTTAACTCACACTATATCATCTTAATTTTTAATATTTATTGTGTATCTATAGAATAATATTTCTCATATTTAACTTTTTAAAAGTTTTAAATATTTTTTCATATTTAACCTTTTAAAAAATCTTTAAAATAAAGAACCGGAATAAACCAAATAAAAGTTTTTAAAGTTTGAATGCCTGATAAATCAAACTTTCTACTCATTTGTATTCGGAATCATTTTGGTCTCTTTTATAGTATGACTCTGAATCATTGCCCAATTTTTTTAGACGATGTGGGATATTGTACCCGTATTTTTTTATTCATCTATTGAGTAATATATGTCCGTTTTTAAAATTTTGTATTACATCATATGCAGGAAAAATCACAATTTAATTAACTAAATGTATTATATAATAATTCAAGATAATTTAAATATAAATTCAAATAAAAAGTGAAAGTGAATCATATGTTTATGTTTGAATGAGGTAGAAAGATTTCTTTATTTTTTTAAATCTTACCTAAATTAATTTTGAAGTTTTGGTAACTAATATTAAAGTAAATGCATTAAATATAAAAACTTTCTAAAAAGTATTTTTGAGTAAAAACTGCTGCAAAAATACTAGTATAGATACTTATCTTATTATATAAAGTTTGATATCAAAGGTAATCATTAACAAGATCGTGACACGTGTCAAATATTTTGATTAGATGTTGACATGTGTCTAAAATTTCAAAAATGATATTTACAGAATTTTACATGTTTATATTTTTTTTAAAAACTTAATTTTTCTAAATTAAAAAGGAAAACTAACAAAATCAATATATTTTCCACTGTATGCTAATTATATTATATGTGTGTTCTCAATAAAATTTGACATATCTAAGCAATAAGTTATTTAACATAATTTTCATCGGATGTAAATTGTATTTATCGTTGTAATATAAAATTTTATTGTAAGTAAGTACACAAACCCATGAAAGAATAATGAACTTAAAAAATATATTTCAATATGTGATGTGTATTAGTATAGTTTTACATGTTTTATTTTAAAGATTTTAATGTATGTAGAAATATGAGAAACCTGAAAAAAGAAAATAGAAAAAATGAGTTTGTATGAATGAATTTTTGGTTAATTGATGAAAATTGACAAAATATTACTTATGAAATTATGACATATAGAATAATAATATTTAGGATATTTTTGGAAATTGTGGATGTTATTTTTGGAAATTATGACAGGGAGTACCATTTATATTTGCTCATATTATTTTTTATTAAAATTTTAACTCTAATTCATGAAGAAGTGAATTATGGTTTTAAGATAAAATAGATAGTTAAATGTGATTACTAAACTGAATGTCTAACGATGAAATTTATTTTAGAATAAAAAATTTTCAAATATTAATATGTATCATTTAAAAAAAAATCATTTAAGAATATTAGCAACTTTTTTAATGTTTGATTTTATGATTTCAACACATATATTTTTGTAATGCATATGTCAAAACATATGATAATAAATTATAATTTATAGGAATGAATCTTCAGTTATCTGATGAGAGTGTCTTTATGTATTTATATATATGTTTTTATTTTATAAGTTTCACTCATTTAAAATTGATTAAGATATGAGATAAAATTAGTACTTATGAGATAACAACATAACAAATATATTTTAAATAATGTTGATTCAGTTTTTTTTGCGAACTATATTTTGTTAATTTTTATTTGTATTTTCAATTCTTACTACGAGATAGATTTGATATGATGTATTAATTGTGTTTGATATAAAATATTTAGTTCTATGTATTAAGATGAAATGTGTAATTAAACTTAAAATATAGTTTATTATGATATAGATATTTAAATGGTACTCCTTGTCCTATAAAAGTTTTTGGGTAAAAGCACAAAGATTAATAAATAATAAATATTATGTCATTTATAAAACTTCAACCAACAGGAAAATATACTGCATAGGTGATAGGTCAAACAATCATAACTTGTTATATTAATAAAAATTGTACATAGAAAATTGAGAAAATATTATAAAATAGAGCAAAAAAGCCTTAAAACTCTTATCTAATGGAACTGCGAGAGTATTTAAAAAAACCAATCGCCTGTAAAAAAAACTTAATAAAAGCAAGATTAGTTTTCAAGTTTTAGAATCATTCAAAATCGTTCAAAATAAGTTCACAATTGAAAACTTATTCACTGTGTCATTTCATAAACTTTTTTTGCTTCACTTTCATAACGTGAGTTTGGTAAATGATTTTTTAAGAAAAAATATACCAAAATTGTGATTTAGGATTTTTTCCGTTTATCCTTGTTCTCTTTTAAATATTTTTTTTAAAAATTTGATATTTTTAATAATAATAGCCACATTTTTTTACATGCCCCAAGCCATGAGCGTGGTCCGTACTTTATAAACAAACAAAACATGAGCGTGGTCGCTCCTGCTACTGACCTCCTGATGATCCCCAAGTTCGGAAAAAATGTCGTTTTCATTTTCTTACTTTTTCCTCTCCTGCCTGCAAGTTTTGTAAGAGAGAGAAGGGATACTTGTTAAAAATACCACTTTTTGAAAAAATATTTTGGATATACCATTTTTCGAAAAGTTTACGGATTTTACCACTTTTGAGAAGAAAAAAAATAAGTATTTTAGTTTTTTTCAAAATACAATACGTACTTAATTAATACCAAATACTAAACCCTAAGAACAAATAGAACCGACTAAACCCAAACATAACAAATAAAACACATGTTTAATCAAATTTTTGTAACCTTAAGAGTGGTAAAATCCACAAACTATTCAAAAAGTGGTAAAATCCACAATAACCACTCCAAAAAATGGTTTTCTCATAATTGATTCGAGAGAGAAACAACAAACTAACTGTGTTTTTTCTTTTTGGGTTTTTTTTGTCCGTTGCATGAAAAAAGTACGTACAATAACGTAAAGGTATTATAACACACAATAACGTTTCTTTTAAAAAAAAAAAAAAGCTTAAGGATATATACTCTAGATGAACTGAATTTATTACATCAGCAAATATATATTGGTTATATTATTGCTTTTGGGTCACACACAAATCACTTTTGTAATAAAAGGGTTATATTATGGGAATTTAGTGAGAAATGCCACTTTTCCTTCTTAGAAATGCCATTTTCTAATGAGAAATTTATTATTTATGCCATGTACAGTAACAACTCTTTTGGAAAATGCCATTTTCGTTTATTTCTTTTTCCGCCTGCCATAAGAGCAAATTAGAAAGACAAATTTACCCTGCTAAATTTATTATTTTTAATTACCATATTTTTCTTTCCAAAATCTATTATCACGTTTCTTCATCTTTTTTTCTTTCTTTCTCCAACCTCTCATCTTTTCACAAAACCTTCAATTTCTCTGCAATCAATCATCTTTTCACATTCCAAGCGAATCTCTCCATTTATTGTTTCTACAACATTGTTTTTCACAGAATTGGACAACACAAGGTAAGAGACATTACCTAATTTTTATGTCTATTAAGTCGTCTATCAATTTTATCTATTTGAAGATATCAATTTTCAGATCTGATTAGTTTTTTTTCTCTGTTACTCAGATCTACGGGCTCAGCTGGTGGACACAAGTGTTGGAATCCAAGAAGCCATCATTGGAAGTAAAGCTAGATATTACTTGATGGACCAGATTTAGAAGACATGATTCGGATCTGGTCTACCGACATTTGTCTATCCACTTGTCGATTGTATGATTAGCGTGGGCATGGACAGACCTGCAAGGGTGGACCAGTTTAAAGTTATCGAAGGACAAGTGTTGTCAACCAAGCGGATTTGGTTCACTAAAGAAACCGATAGACAAAACTATGGTGGACAAAAACCTGTCCAAGCATTGAATTTGGTCCACCGGAGACACAATAAGGTCTGTATATGCATCTGCATACATGAAGAGTGGAAAAAATGGTTTTATGTTATTGATGAACAAGTGTTATCACCAAGCAGATCTGGTCTACTAAAAAAACGGAAGACATAATTGGGGTGGACAAGTGTTATCAAACTAAGCAGATCTGGTTTACTAAAAGAGCGGTAGACATAATTGGGGTGGACAAGTGTTTGTCAACAAAGCGGATCTCGTTACTCATCAGACCGAAGGACATAAATGTGGTGGACAAAAATTTGATTGCACAATTTTCTCATTTTTTAAAGAAAAATTCATTTCCTGTAATTTAAGGGTAAAATTGTATTTTTCTTATATGGCACAAACAAAAAAATGGCATTTCTAAGAAGGAAACAATGAAAGTGGCATTTTTCACAACTTTAATTTTGAAAATGGCATTTCTCATAAAATTCCCTAACTTGGCAAAAATGCCACTTTTAAGTTTTCTTATGAGAAATACCATTTTGCAAGTGAGGAGGAGATGTAAAAAGACTAAATTACCCTTGTCTTAGTAAAGGAGAAATGTTGCACGTGGGAGAAGTGAGAGAGAAAAAAAAAATTTGAAGTGTTTGTCGCCATTAATCTTTATCGTTTCTCAATAAACCCAACTAAATGGACAAAACCTTGATGGACTTGTACATCGAATGCAGATCCTGGTCCATCAATGGATCACCGCTCCCAGATGGGCCTGCTGCGTTAGGAGACCTGCATTAATAAGAACAAGGAGGACAATGGTGAGTTCTTGTGTTAAAAGGGAGACACAATAAAGGTTGACAACAAAATGAGTAAACAACAAAATTGGTCTATCTAGACTTTTCTAGTAAAATACACAATATAGATGGACAACAGAATGGATAGACAACTAAATTGGTCTATCATGTCTCTTCAAGTCATACACAATATAGGTAGACAATAGGATGTGGCATATGGCTAGAAGGACCTTTTTGGTGGACAACAAAATGAGTAAACAAATAAATTAGCCTATCTAAGCTCTTCTAGACATACACAATATAGGTGGACAACAAAATGAGTAAACAACAAAATTGGTCTATCTAGACTTTTCTAGTAAAATACACAATATAGGTGGACAACATAATGGATAGACAACTAAATTGGTCTATCGAAGCTCTTCTAGGCATGCACAATATAGGTGGACAACAGAATGGATAGACAACTAAATTGGTCTATCGAAGCTCTTCTAGGCATGCACAATATAGGTGGACAACAAAATGAGTAAACAACAAAATTGGTCTATCTAGACTTTTCTAGTAAAATACACGATATAGGTGGACAACAGAATGGATAGACAACTAAATTGGTCTATCGAAGCTCTTCTAGGCATGCACAATATAGGTGGACAACAAAATGAGTAAACAACAAAATTGGTCTATCTAGACTTTTCTAGTAAAATACACGATATAGGTGGACAACAGAATGGATAGACAACTAAATTGGTCTATCGAAGCTCTTCTAGGCATGCACAATATAGGTGGACAACAAAATGAGTAAACAACAAAATTGGTCTATCTAGACTTTTCTAGTAAAATACACGATATAGGTGGACAACAGAATGGATAGACAACTAAATTGGTCTATCGAAGCTCTTCTAGGCATGCACAATATAGGTGGACAACAAAATGAGTAAACAACAAAATTGGTCTATCTAGACTTTTCTAGTAAAATACACGATATAGGTGGACAACAGAATGGATAGACAACTAAATTGGTCTATCGAAGCTCTTCTAGGCATGCACAATATAGGTGGACAACAAAATGAGTAAACAACAAAATTGGTCTATCTAGACTTTTCTAGTAAAATACACGATATAGGTGGACAACAGAATGGATAGACAACTAAATTGGTCTATCGAAGCTCTTCTAGGCATGCACAATATAGGTGGACAACAAAATGAGTAAACAACAAAATTGGTCTATCTAGACTTTTCTAGTAAAATACACGATATAGGTGGACAACAGAATGGATAGACAACTAAATTGGTCTATCGAAGCTCTTCTAGGCATGCACAATATAGGTGGACAACAAAATGAGTAAACAACAAAATTGGTCTATCTAGACTTTTCTAGTAAAATACACGATATAGGTGGACAACAGAATGGATAGACAACTAAGTTGGTCTATCATGTCTCTTCAAGTCATACACAATATAGGTAGACAATAGGATGTGGCATATGACTAGAAGGACATGTTTGGTGGACAACAAAATGAGTAAACAACTAAATTGATCTATCTAAGCTCTTCTAGGCATACACAATATAGGTGGACAACAGAATGGATAGACAAGTACATTGGTCTATCTAGTATCTTCAAGTTATACACGATATATGTAGAGAATAGAATGGTTCGTGGTGATAGACAATATTGGTGGACAACGTTTTTTATGGTTGACGAGTAAATACGGATGGACATCGCAATAATGCTTCGTCTACCCGAACAGTTTTCAACATAACAACCACCAAAAACCAAATAACGCAGAGGACAAATGATGGTGGATGGACAACAGATTTACCTCCGTCCGACAGCGTCCGTAAGATCTCCCTTACTAATATCGGCATCTAGTAAGTCCAAGTCACCACTGAAACAATAAAAGTAAGGGTAAAGAGAAGAAAACAATAGGAAAAAACGATTAATGCATAAACAATTTACAGAATTGTGGACCATTATCTCCCCTTACCTGCTAGAGGTGCCACCAGAAAGATTTTCTTCGCTGTTTTGGGGAAGACTGAAAGCCAAAAAAAATAGGGTAAAAATATGAAATCATAAACCTTAAATACAACGCAAATTAGTTGACTATCATCATACCAAGTGGTGTCGGGTATGGATACTACGAAACTAGATCCGGCAGAGTTAGACGGATTAGACGAAGATTTTAGAATTTATGGCACCACCGATGGCTGAAAGAGATTGAAATGGAAAAAGATGAGAAGTCAAAAGAGACAAAAATGGAAGAAGAAAGAGAGGATTAGGGTTTGGAGAAATATATTTAGGTTATTGATGCGTTGCGATTAACGATGCCTATTTAATTGTCTGATTTATCTCAACTCTCCAAAAATTGCAGAGAAGACAGAGAAAATAATTAGATTTATGTTTTAAAATAAAATGAGGGTATAATAGTCTTTTCGTAATAAGATTATGGCAGACGGGAAAATGGATTGAGAAAAATGGCATTGCTAAAAACATTTGACACTGTACATAGCTTAAGTGATAAAATTCTCTTTATTTAATGGCAGATGAACAACTTTACCATTATTATCAAACCTCTCTCTCTCCCTCTCTCTCTCAACTTTGCCATTATTATCAAACCTCTCTCTCTCTTCTCTCTCTTTCTCTCTCTCTCATAGCGAGGATCTCAAGTATATATTTGGATCTCGGGAACAATTTGTTCTCCGGTGCTTTCACTGAGTTAATTGTCATCTCTGAATCAGTAAGCAGTTTCTGTATCTCAACAACAACAGCGACTTCTCCGGTGAGTTCCCGTGGAGATCGCTACGAAACGCGACGGTGGAGGTTCTTTCTCTCACAAAACTCTCGTCGCTCTACTTGTCGGAACTGCAGCATCGCCGGCGATCGGAGAATTGACGGAGCTTCGGAATTTGGAGATTTCCGATAGCGAATTAACAACCGGCGAGATCCCGGCGCCGGATATCACGAAGCTTACTAATCTCCGGCAGTTAGAGCTTTACAACAACTCATTGACCGGAAAACTCCCTACCGGACTCGGAAACTTGAAGAACCTGACTCACTTGGATGCTTCCACGAATCTTCTACACGGCGATTTATCGGAGCTCAGGTCTTTGACTAATCTCGTTTGGCGAGTTCAAGGAATCTGGTTAATCTAATGTTCGAAAACGAATTTTCCGGTGAGGTTCCGCCGGAGTTTGGCGAGTTCAAAGTTCAAGGATCTGGTTAGTCTCTCTCCACACGAACAAGTTAACCGGTTCTTTACCTCAAGGACTCGGTTCGCTTTCTGATTTTGATTTCATCGACGACGCGTTTGAAAATTTATCTAACCAGCACACAACGATTTTTATTTTTTTCAAGGACAGTAATCTCTAATACCCCTATTCATCAAAACAATTTCTCAAAAACCTCTTAATGGTAAAAAGACAATATTATCCTTAATGAAGATTGTTAAAGGTTAAATATAATTAAATCGGTAAATGTTCAATGAAAAACACAATAGCTCAGTGGTTGCGAGTTCCATGCGCATCCGCGCGCCCAGAGTTCGAATTCCACTATGCGAGGTACAACTAGGGTGCAACTAGTACAACTAGGGTGCAACGGGTACAACTAGGGTACGACGGGTACAACTAGGGTGCAACGGGTACAACTAAGATGCGATGGGTACAACTGGAGATACAACTAAGGGATATCCAGTACAACTGGATGTAGTTGTACGTTCAATTTTCTTTTCAAAATTGTTAGAGGGTAGTTTCGTCATTTCATTAAAGAAGGGATAGTGAGAATAAGTGGAAGTGATGCAGAAAAGAATTTCTGGTATAGGGGCACCAGAGAATTAAATCCTTTTTTCAATTGGGTTTTCTGTATAATATTTAAAAGTTAAAACTTAAAATCAAATCTTAAACTTTCATAAAATAGATAAAATTTAAAACTTGAGATCAAATCGTATATTTTCAGAAACATGAGGCCTATATTTGCAATAGTTTTTTTCTGATTTGAGGCCTATTTGTATTACCACAAAAAAAAAAAAAAACTGGCAAACAAACATTTTAAATCAAATTTTTGGTTATACTTTATGAAACAATGTTTGCAAGAAAATTAAATTTGATTAGCTGGGAGCTTCAAATCGGATGTAATCATACATGATCCCTTGGAAAGGACTTGTGGACCTCCAGTCATAACCTCTATTGGCTGCAATGAAATTTTTTTATCTACATACCTTACAAACAAAAATTATTGTATGTTTTTAGATGATTCGATATGTGAAAAAGTGTGTCTAGTGCATAAATTAGTGTTAACAACCACAAAATATGATATATTTGTCGTACTACTGACATTACAATCAATGAGGCTCATCACGTAGTATTTTACCTGTCTTGAACGAGAAGTCTGCCAACAACATTACCACGTTGATCTGCTTTCACATAGTCATCTGAAGCTGGAAAACTGTAAGGCCACAGCTTTCAGTTTCCACATTCATCTGAGAATGAAAATTTTCTCAAATTAGTAAATGAATATAATAATGTTTGATTTGTTAGTCTAACAAAACAAGATAAAAAAAAAGATTTAGCATCTTGCCAGAGCCAAAGAGGGTCATTACAATCATCAGTAGACGAGTTTAAATAGATTTAGCATCTTGCCAGAGCCAAAGACCTTCTTCCATGCCTCTCCTTCACTAAACTTTGGCACTAGATCGTCCCCTGTGTAGTGTGCACTCATAAATTACCTGAGGATCCAGCGTTAAACTTCTTGTCTACATTTCTAACTGTTTTAAAGGAAAACATTTTTATATTAATCAGCAAGAGCAGTAGGTCCAACGTGAGATGTCAAGTTCTGTTTTTGAGGTCCACCGGTTCGATACTCATGGCTAGGAGTTATGAGCCAGAAACCAACCGACGGCTGCTCTGTGCATATCCATCCATGGACAGTAATGTCTTTGTTCTCACATGAATGGTACTTATCGTCAACCTAAAACCGGAAGAAAACAAGGGTAAAAGCAAAGCTTAATAACAACCTTTCTTTAGTAATCTTGAAAAGGAAGCAAGATCAAAATAACATTATGCATCTCAAAAGACTGAAGTACCTTTTGTCAATGTTCAGAGGGACTGCTTTGCCTTCTAGTGATGGATCCCATTTTCTTGTGAAAGAAAGCTCAATTTGTTCTTCGTTTTTCATTATTACCTCAAAGTTTGTTCCTTTGATTCTGGTCCCAAAAGAAGATAGTAATTATACATTAGCATGCTTTGAATTTCATTGAACCTTTCGTCAGTTTTATGGGATCAAACTACAATTTTGGCGTTAAACTTGCATAGAAGACTTACACATCAAATCCACCAGCTGTTCCGGATCCTCCCCATACGAGATCCCAATACCTGAAGAATACTTTTACATTTTATATCTAAATGAAATCTTTTGGCTCGAAACTTGTGAAATTTAAACAAGAGAAACAGAGAGATCTATGCAATAACTGTTTGTGTAGGTTCTTAATGGAATCTTAAGACTCTAGTCATTGGTTTCAGAGCACCCATTTACTAATTTAGGCAATCTTGATTTGAGTCTTGGCACGGTTAAACGCAAGAAACTGACTTTGCTCGCTATCCAATATATATATAGAAAGGTTATAAGACACAGTAAAACAGAGACAATGCATACTCCAAATTGAAAAAATATACTTAGGAACAAAGCAAGGATATATATATCCCATTTACCCTCTGTTGACTTCTTCATTAAGAACCTCGAGCAAGTTATCAATGCCATTATATTCGATTCCGGTAACGATACCATCAGGCTTTGATAATGTTACCCGTGCAATGCCATTATCCATCACCACCTGGAACATACCATACATTCACCAGCAACACAAAATGTTTCAGTCTTTCTTAATTGATATCTGCAGCTAAATGGACATAGAGAAGATCATGATGAGAAAGAGTTAAAAAGTAAACCAACATGATTGCCCTTATCATGCAACTGCAGCTTAACAGACGACATTGATGAAAATTGTCTTATGGGTTTTGATGTTAACCTCAAAGTAGAGAGGTACATGTTTTTTTTTCTAATACGTATGTTTTTATATATAGAGATAGATCCGATCAGGAGAACTTATGTTGCCTTGGACGGGAGATAAAGAAGAGGGTATAGTGGGAGAATAATTATCTTGACTTTGTCGTCAAAACAATTCGGTTGTTAGTGTTCGACGACATTTGTGTGTTTCAAAGCTTTCACTNTGTCGTCAAAACACTTCGGTTGTTAGTGTTCGACGACATTTGTGTTGTGTGTTTTAAAGCTTTCACTTACGTCTCTTCTAAACATCTCTATTACGAATTTTTCGTTTTATAACAAACAATTGCAGATTTGACTTTCATCAAAAACCAACCGGTTAACAGAGAGATATTATATGAGCCTTTATGTACACGAACCGGTTAACAGAGAGATATTGGGCAGATACGGTTCGAATCTGGTTTTCTGAATTTTAAGAACAGAACCAAAGGATTTTGAATTTTAGAGCGGTTCGCACCGAACCCAATTTATATACTTTGGGCCTAATTTATGAGGAAAAGGCCCAAATTTCACAAAACGCCAAAAAAACAAAACAGTGCCATATCCTTTCACTCACTGCTTCTGTTTCAAACCCGCCTCCTCTGTTCTTCTTCCTCTCCACTAACTCTGAGATTTCTTATTCGATGTCTTTGGCTTAGAGAGGATTAAGTTTAGTTTTGTCTAAGTTCCGAGCTTTGCTTTCGTTTCTGTAGTGAAGACTTTGTTGTTATATATATCTCCACATATGGATTTGATGGTGTCCACAAGCAGTGTACAAGAAGGGTTTTGTTTGATTCAACAATTTCATCGCGAGTGTAAACGAAGTAACAAGCTTGACGTCTCTGTTCGTACCACTGGTAATATTATTAGGTCTAAAATCTCTCTCGGGTCACGAAAAAGGAATCGACTTGTTCTTGTTTTCGCGGCGGTCTTAACGGTAGAGCTCAAAAGTTCGAAACTTATTCTTCCTCTGGGCATAGCAGTGGTAACGGTAACGGCCATTACACCACTGCGAATTCGTCTTTTGTGTTGGAAGATGTGGAGAGTAACAACCATTTGTGTCAGATGGTTAGAACCGGTGAATTGGAGGAAGGGTTTAAGTTTCTGGAGAACATGGTTTACCACGGTAATGTTCCCGACATCATTCCTTGCACGACATTGATCCGCGGGTTCTGTAGGATGGGTAAGACGAGGAAAGCCGCAAAGATCTTGGAGATTCTTGAAGGCTCTGGTGCTGTTCCTCATGTTATAACTTACAATGTTATGATTAGTGGGTACTGTAAAGCTGGGGAGATCAGTAACAGCTTTATCTGTTCTCGATAGGATGAGTGTTTCCCCTGATGTTGTCACTTACAACACCATCTTGTGTTCTCTTTGCGATAGTGGGAAACTTAAGCAAGCCATGGAGGTTCTAAAGCCTGACACTATCACCTATTCCTCTCTTGTTGGTGGTTTGAGTAGGGAAGGTAAAGTAGACGAAGCCATAAAGTTTTTTCCATGAGTTTGAGCGGATGGGCGTTAGGCCAAATGCTGTCACCTTTAACTCTATAATGCTAGGACTCTCTGTAAGACTCGGCAAACGGATCGTGCCATCGATTTCTTCGTTTATATGATCAATAGAGGGTGTAAACCGACTGAGACATCATACACGATTCTGATAGGAAGGCATACCTTATGAAGGTATGGCAAAGGAAGCTCTGGAGCTGCTTAATGGGCTTTGTAACAAGGGACTCATGAAGAAAAGTTCTGCGGAGCAAGTTGCAGGGAAGATGTAGCGTAACGTAGGGGAACGACACGAAGAAGCGGCGGGGGAGATGGAAGGTTTTGAAGAGAGGAAAGAGAAAGCGGCGGAGATGAGTCGTAAGGAGATGCCAAAAGCGATGAAGAAATTGAAGAGGAAGCAGGTGAGGAAGGAGATAGCGGAGAAGGAGAGAGACGAGACGGAGGCTAAGTTAAACAATCCGGCGGAACATGAGAGGTTGAAGGCGATTGAGAGAGAAGGAGTTCGAGGAGAGTGAGAGAGCTTGGAGAGAGGCTATGGAGATTAAGAGGAAGAAGAAGCCAAGCGAGGCGTTGGAAGGATCTAGACGAGTTGAGAAACCTTGAGGTACTGCTTTGTTGTTTGTTGTTAATTTCTTCATCATCGCGTGGCTGTTTGCTGAGGAACTGTTAGAGTTCTCATATCTTATTGATGCTCCCACTTTGGTTGCTGCCGAATTCATTGTAGAAGATCTTTAAGTTTTAATTGCATATCCCTTTTGGCAGGCTAGTGGGAACGATGAGTGTGGCGAGGATGAGGATGGTAAATATGAATATATCGAAGAAAGGCCTCCAGAAATTATATTCCAAGGAAATGAGATCATTCTCAGAAAGAACAAAGTGAGGGTTCCAAAGAAGCCCCTAGTTCAGGTGGATGGAAACCAGGTAAACCATCATCTAGATGAACATGCCGTCGTCTTCAGTGTTTTGATTTTTTTTTTTTCTAGAGTTCCAATGTGGAGTTTGTTTTGCAGATTTCTGACAGGCCTACATCAAATCCTCTACCTCCGGGAACTGAAGCTTGTGCCAGCAACTATCAGAATGTTAGTTCTGCGCAACAGATTTTGGAGAATGTTGCGCAAGAAGTACCCAACTTTGGAACTGAGCAGGTGCCTGTTGTATTCGTTGATTGAGATGGTATTAGTTTTAGGTACCATTCTTATGTTCTTTTAGTAACTTCGCTTTGTTGTTTCTCTCAGTCCCCAGGATAAAGCTCATTGTCCTTTTCAATTGAAAACGGGAGCTTGTCGGTTTGGGCCGCGTTGTACCAGAGTTCATTTCTACCCCAATAAATCTTGCACATTACTTTTGAAGAACATGTACAATGGTCCTGGTATTGCTTGGGAACAGGATGAGGGGCTTGAGGTCTGTAACCGATGTCTTCTCGTGATGCTAGTATCCTGATGATATTAGTTCTTCTGTATTACTTTCAGCTTCATTATCTGATTGTAAATGACCACAGTTCCTCTGCCTCTTTTCTGTTTTGTTTTGTTTTGCTGTGTGCTCTTGAATTTACAGAATTATGCTGCTTGTTTTTATTTTTAGTCCTTGTCACCGCTTCTTTAACCTACATCAGACATTGATGGTCAGTGGACGTGCATGATTATAACCTGGACGGGGTTGGAGTTGCGGTTCACTTGTTTGTATCCTACCTGATTGATAGATTAGCTATTATGTGGTTGTTATCTCGATCACAGAAAATGTGGCTTCTATTTGTGCCCTCTCTTACCGTGATAGCAGCAGTACCAGAGACTGTAGCTTGTTTGTCAGTAATTCATATCTTGTTCTTTGAGTGTTTTCTAGTTTTCTTGTGGGAGTGAGTGATATGTAACAAATGATTCATACGATTCTCAATACCTCGGAGTTGCTTGATTTTCCTGAATTAAGAACAGAATAGTGTCCTTCATACGTGCTGGCTGCTTTGAGCCATTAGTGTCTGAACAGACTAATGCAGTTATAATATAGTAAGGCTGTAGCTATCCTGGTATGCTTGATATTAAAACGAGTGGAGATCACATGCATTGTATTTCACCTGGTTTCCTTGCTTTTAGTCACTTTCTTTAGTTTACTCTTCTTATTTTTCCCCCGGCTTCCTTGCAGTATACAGATGAGGAGGCTGAACGTTGTTATGAAGAGTTTTATGAAGATGTTCATACAAAATTTCAAAAGTATGGAGAACTTATTAATTTCAAGGTTTGTTGATTCTATTCTGCTCCCTCTTTTTTTCTTTCCATTATCAGCCATATACTAAATGTGAATGTAAGTTCTTGAACCTGCCACAGTAGGCAATCCATTTTGAAAATTAGTGGTTCCCGGCATCTTTTCTCATCATGAAATGACCAAATGTAACCCTGTGTCTGAGAATAAAACTTGTTTGGTAGATATGTGTTGTCTTCCGACCTTTTTTCCTACCCTTTCTTTTCTCAAAAACAAAGTTTCTATCCATTTCAGGTGTGTAGAAATGGCTCATTCCACTTGAAGGGCAATGTATACGTACACTACAGATTCTTGCTTACCAGCCCATTAATGGTCGATACTTTGCTGGTAAACAGGTACATTGTTTAGTCTGGACTCTGGAGGCTTGATTTGTGATACTTTGCTGGTAAACAGGTACATTGATAATTGCACATCCTTGTCAGGAAAAATGCGAGTTTGTCAACATCTCAAGATGGAAAGTTGCCATATGTGGGGAGTACATGAAGTCCAGGCTTAAAGTATGACACTCTTCATCTGGTTCGTAATCTGAGATTCAAACTTTTTGCTTATCGCGAGTTCATGATTTTCATCCATTTTACAGACTTGTTCTCGTGGATCTGCTTGCAATTTTATCCATTGTTTCCGAAATCCTGGTGGAGACTACGAATGGGCGGACCATGACAAACCACCTCCAAGATTCTGGATTCACAAAATGACCGCTTTATTTGGTTATTCAGATGAAAAGCACCTCGAGCATGAATTGTTAGGGTCATTAAATAATTCGAGATCAGATCTACAAACAGATTCACACAGGTAGGTAGCTTTATAGTTGGGGTTCTAGCTTTTGAGGATCCTCATCGTTAACTAATTTATCAGCGTATATCCTGCTTAATTTGGTTATGCAGCGTCATGCTCATGTGTTTTGTTTCCATGTCAGGCAACCTTCAAGAAGATCTATATCAAGGGACCATGATCGTGCGAATGTTGGATCTAAGCCTTCCTATTGGAGCCGTAAAAATCATGGTGAAACTCGGGACAGTACTCATGGAGACAAAACATAGTAGGGATGCCGTGAACTGCCATGATGGAGATGACAGCCCTAGCAGAGACGGTAGTTTAGAGAGGGAGATATATAAAGAGCGACGGTACGCTAAGGACAAATTTCATCGTGATAGCAGATGGTCTGAACACTCTCCTGGACATAGGGTGATAAGGAAAAGAACCCATGGGAGGTATTCTGATGATGATTTTCCTGATGGAGATGACAATGCTAGGAGAGAAACGGGTCACAAACGAAAATCCAGAAGAAGGACAGATTCAGAAGCTGAAGAACAGATGGACGATGAAAAGGACAGGAAACCGCGCAGGAGTTCAAGAAAATACAGTAGGGAAGGGTCATCAGCTGATCAAGAGGAGAGTCATGAACATGATAGGGTTCATACAGTTTGTGATAAGTCACAGAGAGAAAAGGTCTAAACATCGGCATGAAAGAAGCAGCTCAAGATATTCGCACGAGGAAGATTCAACTGAGAGTAGACATCATCAGAGTAAAGGATCAGACCTTCGAGTTAACGGAGAAAATGACAGGAAGAGAAGTGTAGAGACTAGTCCTCCCACAGACTGTTGGTCAGATAAAGCAAAGTGAGGCACAGATACAAGTCCCAAGATCCTGACTCTGATCGAAGCAGGAAAGGAAAACGTCAGAGTGGTTTATCAAGTGAGGAGAGTTCACATAGAGAAACACACAATGAGAGACCTCATCGCCATAGAAAAAGAAGACGCTCACAAAACTCAGACGACAAGAGTCGTCAATTTGCGGAGGAATCAGAGGAAGTCAAGAAGAGTCAAGAAGACCAGTGTGATGATCTCAGTACGAAACCAAATAACGGATGTTCGTATGACTTTGTTGGCCTCTCGTCATATCTTAATTTCTCATCTGTAAATATTTTAGTTTTTATAACTTAAAAAGTTGAAAGAGTCGGGGTGAAAATCGAATTTAGTTATGTTGAACAGTGAAAATAACTGAAGTGATACTAGTCGCTGCGAGTGAACCAGAGAAAGAACTGAAGAATTCTCTCTTTTAATTTTTAAAACAAAGTTCACATCTTGATTTATGGAATGCCGGAAGATAACATGTAGATATTACGAGGATCGGATTTATATAAACAAAAGACTTTCAAAAAAAAAAAATAATATATGAACAAAACGGTCCAAAACAAAAATGTATGTGACAAAATAATGCATAAAATGGTAGTCCTCTGTATTAGAGACGTTTGTTGTTTGTATTAGGATCACAAAGGATGCCTTTGATTTTCTTTAATGCATTTTTATTTTATAATTTAAATAATTAATAAATGTTTTTACTTTTTCCAAAAAATTACTCCCTCTGTCTCACAAAGATTGAAGTTTTAGAGAATTTTCTTTGTCCCAACAAGATTGATGTTTTGAATATTTTTAATAAATTTTTGTTTTAATGATTACTGATGTTGTAGAGTGTATGGAGTGTAAAAGTGGGAAGGTGGGAAAGTGAAAAAGTATTAGAAAAATAAATCATATATTCTCTCCGTCTTAATATGTGTGTAAAATACTAAACTTCAATCTTTGTGAGACAGAGGGAGTAGTTAATACATGCATGAGAATATGAAGCATTCTCTACCAAAAAAAGAAGAAGAAATACGAAGCATTTAATATACTCTTAGAAGTAATTATAATTATTGAAAAATTACAAGTGTGAGAAATAAGACAAAAATAATTAACAATAATTACTTACTACTAATAAATGGTACAATTTGTCCATGTCAGCTTATATTTCTAAACTAAAATTTCACCCGCGGTACACCGCGGGACTAAATTATTGTATTTTAAAATAATAATTTCTAATTTATTTAGTCTTCAAATTTTTAATTAATTACTTTTTGTCTAATTAATTTACAATTTTGTTTAGAATTTTTTTTCTTCTTACGTTTTATAAAGTTTATAACCTAATTACATTAAATTTGTTATTAGATAAAATATAAAATTCTAAATTTGTTTTGTTTTCTAGAATTAAACAAAGGTATATGCCTATATAGTAGTTAGTTTATATTTTTATGTGTTTTTTTTTTTTTTTTGGAATATTAAGAATGTGTTATAGTATGTGTAATATTTTGTGTTCATATATTAAATAATTTATAAGTTTATTTTCAAAACTATGATTACAAATCTATAGTATATATGAGATATACTAATAGTTTTAGTGTTGGTTCTATATTCCAAACCCACCATGCTAGGCGGATCAGGCAACATATTCAAAGATTTTTAATCCGCAAAAACTCATCATATGAAACCCGTTAAAATAAAAATTATTTTTAAATATGTAATACAAAATAAAAGTAAATCTGTGAGCAAGCAATATCTTTTATATTTTATTGTTATTCTTTGAATAAGATATCAAATTGAATGGTAAATATGTTTGTTACCTTTTAAAATCATACCGTTAGTTTTTTTGAATGATATATTTTATTTTTGATTTTGAAGATATATTTTAGGAGGAAATCAATGCGTTGAGATCAAAAATATCGGCCACGGATCCTCCTCCAAGTTCAAAAATCAATTTATTTTTTGGTTAGACCGATTATTTAGGAAATTTGTGTATAGAGAGAATATTGTTTTGTAAAATTGAAAATTAGTATTAATTAAATAAATTATAAAATTAATACTTAATGTTAAGGTGAGTTGTTCCAATTGTTTTGGAAAGTTATTTAGGTGGAGAAATCTTGTTTTCAAAAATAAAAACTTAATATTAATTAATTAAATGAAAAACAAATTAAGAATTAATGCCAATGACAGTCTTGTAAATATGTGGCAACTTCAGGATTTATTTGCTAAATGTACTTGGAAAATGTATATATAGATTACTCCCAAATTTCCACGTTAGCAAACAATCAAAACATTATCGACACATTTTAACATCATGAATTAGGATTATAAACCAATTTAAAAGTGCGGTTTCCCATGAATTTTAATCGTTTCAGTTTTTTTTTAATCTTTTCCTGGTTACTCTTTTATAAGTTCATCGTGTTAGGATCTCATAAGCAAGATTCTCTCCACATCTCCCGTAAGTACATCATTACAATTTTTCTCCCCCTCCTCAACATAATCAGTTTTGGCTTTCAATAGAAATCAAATCCCCAAAAGCAAACAACAATGAAACACAAAATCAGGTAGTGTTTTTCTTAGAACTAATAAGGAATAAGGAGTTAGTAATTACATATATAGCTTTACTATACTAACTCCTTATAAGAACCTCATCTTTCTCACCAAATGATGGAAGTTGATCGGTTTTTTACTTCATTAGATTTTTGAATTATTTCACTTTTTGTTTCTAAATGGTATGGCTACAGCCATTGTGCCCCCTGGCGGACAATATAGAGAAAGTTTCACCGGCCGTTCAGTCACTTTCATCTTCTATTGAAGTATTTATTAGCGGTTGTTAGACGACAGAGCATGCAACAAATAAGAAAAACTGTGCTGATGTTAGGATTACGATTGAGAAATCAAACACATTTTATGTGCTTGAAGAACCATCGAAGAACATCGAATGGTATGACTACTGTTCCTTCAATTATTTCTCTAATATGGTGAATTATGATTATCTTGCATTTTGTTAGTCAAGCGATCTTTCGGATCGGTAGACGATGCAAAGTAGATCTCCGATGATTCCGGAGGGTGATCTTAATTTTGATGGCGAGGTGGTTGTTGAGATTTGATAGGAACATAAACCCTGGAAAGAGTAAAAGGTAGTTTCATATTTATCGATGTACTTACGGAGTTACGGGAGTCAACTTATGACGATTAACTTTCCTGAGAGATGTGGAGAGTCTTGCTTTTAAGAGTTATTGAAGGAATGGTAGAAAGCTGAAACGTTTAATTAGACTTAATGAGAATCTCCATTTTTCTTCGTTGAAACCTTGCAACGTTGCAACGTTGTTTGTTTTCCATGTTTATTTGGACGATTTTGATTTATCATTTCTTGAAAAATAAACGATAACATAGTAAAATAATTCATCATTGCTTTGGTCATTTGCTTATTTAATTTGCTTATGTGTAATGATTTTAAGCGATAACATATCTCTTGATGTCAGGAATAAGAAGTATTCGGAGGGACTCCTAGATAAAAGGTTTGAAGTACAAAAAACTGACCGGTTAGAACCATGACTGAAAGAACAAATCTCATATTTGATGTTTTGTTTTTCCCGTTTCAATCCAGTACTAACACACATTTTTTAATACGAGAAACAACCTGTTACTTTTAGACACTAACAATGACGTATACTTGATTTCAGCTCGGAGAAGAGAGAGGGATAACTTTTCCATACACGTATAGACACCATCATAATTGGTTTCCAGCATCCGCAAAAAAAAAAAAAAGAAAAAAAAAAAAACATCTGAAAGGTAAGTGCTCATTGCTCATACGGGGATAGAGTTGACATAAAAATGAGAAAAATCAAAACATAGTCATATTCTAAAATCTATAATAATTGATTTATGCTTATGAAAAAAAAAAAGTTTTAAAAAACTATCGGAATTCAAAAAATATATGATATCTTCCTTGCATCTATGTACCTACTCTATCGCATCGCAATATAAAATTTCGTCTTAATTAACACTATTGAAATTTTCATGCTCTTCTTTTTCGCATAAATGAGGTGAACCACAAGCGTATATTCGTCTTGCAGAAGTAGAAGCAGAGAAAATACTACATATTTACTCTGTAATTGGTTTCATATCTTTGTTTTTTCCATGAAATGGGCTTTCAAACTTAATTACATATATAATAATTTCCTTGCGGAAAGAGTAACTCCAGATCCCTTATACCATCAATATAGTACTTTGAAGCATGTGTTTACTCTGATTTTCAGTGAGAAATTATATGCCTAGCGTTTGTTCATAACACCAACTTGGACCAGAGCAATGCCATTTCACCTCCTCAATTGTGATGCATAATTGACCTTAGCAATGACATCTCAGTTCTTCAGTTGTGGTGCATAATTGACTTTTAATACTCCCTCTGATATTCGTTATATACTTTATTGATTAATTCTTTTAAATATATGACATCCTAGCTTTGTCTTCCCGGTTCCTTGATAAAATGAGACATGCACATAAACAGAACTGAGCATGCAATTGTGGGAGTCTAGCACCACAGCAAGTGACAGCGAGAGACGCACCATGTCTCAAATACCGTTTAACTACATGAAAAAATATCTAACATTGATAAGTCTTACTACCTATTTCAGAATTAGCATATCCTGATATTGATCATATTGTAAGTATAGATGGAAAAACAGAATTTCATTAAAAAAAACAGTCATTAAAAATCTTTTTTCATAAAATTAGTTTACAACCCACGCATAGCGGATTAACTACTAGTACAATATTAAAACATATCTGTTCTAATAGAGAGGGTATAATAATTTTTAGTGATTTTTGAAATATTAAATAGCCTTTTTAAAAAATAAATTTTTTTGTCTTAAGCCGGCAATATTGACAATAAAGTCAAGGATGTGTGTGCAACTAGACACAATCATCAGCATACATCCTTAACCATCACGATATATATAATCCTAAAACCTTACAAAGTTCTGTAAATAACAATGCCAAACCATAAAAAATACAGAAGATTTTAGGGGAAGCCCACCATAATATGTCAACAAGGATGAGTGCACAACTAAAACCCATCACCAGCATCGTGTAATACATCCTAAATGTCTTTCCATTGTTGTCAATCCAAGGGACGATCCAAGGGACGAATTCGCATGCATCTAGAAGCAATCCCATAATCATGTGAAACCTAAAGTAATGAGGCAAAAATTCTTTCTTCACCATCCACATGAAGCCTAGGCAGCAATAGACCATGAACAACCTATTTTGCAGTCTGTTTGCTGCTATTGGGGTGATTGAGTTTTCATCTTCAGATGCTCTCACACGCCTTGGTATTCTCCGGTCAAGGAAAAAGATATGGGTAGACGATGATGAAGATGCAAAGTGATTTGCTGCATATATTCTAGATATTAGAGTTTGCGGTGCTATCAAACAAGCACGAAACATTAGTAAATAATCATATGCTAATACCTAGAAGTGGAACAATCTGTATCTGTCTTGAGATTCTTGATGTTGGAAATGAACCAACAACATTGGAGACGCACGCTCTAGTTGGTTTCAAGTGTTTCTTTAGCCATGGACTCTGATGATTCCTGCAAAAATATGCAAAACACACAAATGTATTAATTAATTAAAGACTGATTCAACGTAACTGAGGATTTTTCCTTTCTCAATAATTTAAGATATATAGTGATGTATGGTCATAACTAGTGGGAATATAAATATAGTACCGAGTTCGAACCCTAATTATTTTGTCGCAACACCTTTTATATACTACTATTTTGGTTTTAAAAAAACACCTTTATATTATATATGAATAAATATGTATATATTACAAATCCGATGAGAAATACCAAAAATCAACTGATGCATACAATGACGAAAAGAAGAAGCAAACCTTAATTACAATCAACTGAAGAAGCAGAAAATAAAAATCAAAAGAGACGAATAAAACCTCGGAACGAAGAATGAAAGGGAGACACGATCCGTGAAAGTCGCCAAACCCTGCATAATTTACTCGGCGGCTCGAGCTTTCGAGGCCTTAAGGGTTTTCTTAATTTTTCAAAGCTAAAAAGATTGGATTGAAATATATATATATATATATATATATATATATACAAACCCTAAAGACACAAGAGCACAGGTCGTTGTCCAAACTCGGAGCCCTAAATTAAATGGGCCGCAAAAAAAGGAAAAAATAGACGAAAAGCTTAATAATATGAACGCAATAAAGCTTAAAGCCTTAAACGATGCTCTGGTAATGTTGGTGTTAAAATGAGTAATCCGATCAAATTCATTTGGGTTCAAAATTTATAACATAGCCCTTCTAAGCAACTAAAACTTGATGGATTAGGGTTTAATCATGGCTTTTCAGTGGAAGTACGAGAACGGGAAGAGAAGAGAAGTTCTGTTTTTTGTTTGATCCAACGCAAGCGCCTTTCATGCCTATACCCTCATTCGGAACTCACACCATAGATGAGTACTATGATCATCTTCTTCTTTATTAATTTCTTAAGAAATAGTATCATTTATTGTCATTCAAAATAAGAAAAGGAAAAGTTATGGACCAAGCCTGATACAATTATAAAAACGTAACGTTCAACATAACCCTAGCACACTAAGGTTATAAAGCCATTTACAAAACAGTGCCACTCTTAAATTATTCTTGCAAGATCTCAACCCACAAATAAAAAATAAAAACTATTTCATCAGCAACTTAGGCCTGCGACTTGGCAAAGATCTTCTTTGCGAATTCAGCGAGCTTTGCAGTCTCAGGCATGACAGGTTTTACAGCGGGACCGTTACAGAATAGCTCAGCCCATTTGCATAAAGAAGGTGTCTTGGCCTCATCATCAAGAAGTTTATGGCTAGCTGCTAACTCGGTGACTCTCAACCAAGCCAAGAAGCTCCCGAGGAAGATGTCGAGGTAACTGATGTTGTCACCGTTGAAGAACGGTTTTCCTTTGCTGTAATCGATGAACGCCTTCTCCAGAAGCGCATTCCCTTCTCCTTCAGCTTTTAAATAGAAAGTTACTCAATATTTCATTATTGAGGATTCCAAAATGTTCTGTCAATTAACTAAACCGGTTCATGGGTTTACAGATTTTGGGTAGGCAACAACATTAGTTAGGCAGTTTCCGAACCGGGGAGACTCCACAACAAATTTACCAACTTTTACATCGACCTGAAAGTGAAACTAGTCGCAAAGAATTCTCTCTATTAATTTTTAAAACAAAGTTCACATCTTTTATGGAATTCAGGAAGATAACAAAGATATTATGAGGATCGGGTTTTGGACCTTGCTAACACACACAATAGGATAACAACCTAATTTGAAACAATAATTTAACGTTAAGACCATTTCACTAAATAGATTTTTAGAGGTATAAAAAAGGATTTTATTGAAGGATAGCTAGAAAAGTTATTGTAAAAAACGTTTTAGGTGATGCAAAGCTCACCATAATATAAAGTCAACAAGGAGGTGCGTGAAACTATACACCATTCATAAGGATACATCCTTAACCATCATAAGAATCCTAATAACGTACAAAGTTCTTTCGATATTATTACCACAACAACGCCACAGAAGACGAGTATGGGCAAAGACCACCAATATATAAAGTCACCAAGGAGGTGTATGAAAGTAAAACCCATCACCAGCATCGTGTAATACATCCTAATTAACCTTCCATTGATATTAATCCAAGGGACGAATTCGCATGCATCTAGAAGCAATCCCATAGTCATGTGAAACCTAAAGTAACGAGGCAAAAGTTCGTTCTTCACCATCCATATGAAGCCTAGGCAGCAATATACCATGAACAACCTGTTTTGCAATCCGTTTGCTGCTATTGGGGTGATTGAGTTTTCGTCTTCAGATGCTCTCACACGCCTTGGTATTCTCCGGTCAAGGACAAGTATATGGGTAGACGATGATGAAGATGCAAAGTGATTTGCTGCATATATTCTAGATATTAGAGTTTGCGGTGCTATCAAACAAGCACGAAACATTAATAAATAATCATATGCTAGTACCTAGAAGTGGAACAATCTGTATCTGTCTTGAGATTCTTGATGTTGGAAATGAACCAACAACATTGGAGACGCACGCTCTAGTTGGTTTCAAGTGTTTCTTTAGCAATGGACTCTCATGATTCCTGCAAAAATATGCAAAACGCACCAATATATTAATTAATTAAAAAAAAGACTGATTCAACGTAACTGAGGATTTTCTCCTAACTAGTGGGAACACATATAGATATTATCCCCGAGTCCGAACCCTAACTAATTTGTCGCAACACCTTTTATATATTTTGTTTATAAAAAAACACCTTTATATTATAAATGAATAAATTTGTATATGGCAAAGCCGATGAAAAATACCAAAAAAACAACTGATGCAAACATTAATCATAATGACGAAAAGAAGAAGCAAACTTTCATTATAATTAACTGAAGAAGCAGAAAATAAAAAACAAAAGAGAAGAATAGAACCTTTGAACGAAGAATGAAAGGGAGACACGATCGGTGGAAGTCGCCAAACCCTGCATAATTTACTCGGCGGCTCGAGCTTTCGAGGCCTTAAGGGTTTTTTTTATTTTCTTCAAAGCTAAAAAGATTGAACTGAAATATATATTATATATAGGGTAGGTCATTTGTCCAAACTCGGAGCCCTAAAATAAATGGGCCGCAAAAAAGGAAATGTAGACGAAAGCGTTTGTACGCTGGATCGGAAGAGGGCCATTAGAGAGCATGTCCAATGGTATATACATATAGATTATACTCGCCAGGCGCACGTTCTCTATTAGAGCATGTCCAATGGTATGCATATAGCCAGCCTCATCCCCTACCGCCCAAAATTGGTATCCCTGATTGGACACCTTTCAACCATTCTTCTTTTTTTTGTTGCTTATTTTCAAATAATTAAGAATGGAGTAGGAAGAAATCACCTGGTGGAGCCAAACCCACATAAGAACCTGCTGCTGAAATCAGATCATTGCTTATGAACCTATACAAAAATCAATTTTAACATTTTAAGAATCAAATTACAGAAGCAACACAAAATAAAGAACGAACCAGGAAATGAGGAAACAAAATAACACTAATACCTGTCACGGATAAGTAATCTACCACGGGCCGTGCCACGTTCTTCAGACTTTGGATATTCCTCTGATGCCACAAAGCTATAAGGCCAACTTTCAACCTCAGCCATCATCTGCATATTAACTCATTTAAGTGTGTCACAAATCTATTTTTGTATACAGCAAGTGGGATGGCAATTTGCTTCTCTCGTACCTTTATCTTAGCATCGTCCCATAAGCAAATGTTGGATGAGGCGATTAAGTTTTTGAATGACACGCCGTCTTCTGGATGTCAACCAAATGTTATTACACATAACATAATCCTGAGGAGTATGTGTAGCACCGGGAGATGGATGGACGCAGAGAAGCTTCTTGCTGATATGCTTCGTAAAGGCTTTTCGCCAAGTGTTGTCACTTTCAATATCTTGATTAATTTCTTGTGTAGAAAAGGTTTGCTTGGGAGAGCTATTGACATTTTGGAAAAAATGCCTAATCATGGATGCCAGCCGAACTCTTTGATGATGTTATTTTCACTACTTTGATTCATGGTCATAGTAGGAGTGGACGGATTGATTTGATGAAAGAAAGTTATGAGAAGATGTTAAGTAGGGGTCTTCAGCCTGATCTTGTTCTATATAATACTTTAGTAAATGGCTTTTGCAAGAACGGGGATTTGGTGGCTGCAAGGAAGATAGTTGATGGGATGATTCTTAGAGGTCTGAGGCCTGAGATAGGGATTGTAGCTGACTTGGCCTCTTACAAATCACTAGTTAATGAGATTTACAGAGCTTCAAAAGATCACCGGAACAGCTAACATCCGACTCTTTGTTCCTAGATACGTACGACCAAATAGGTAATACTCGGAAAGAGCTCTATAGTTCTCTCCTTTATTTCATTTTTTTCAATGTTTTTATAAGCTTTGATTAGAGTTGGAATCTATAATGTTTCAAATTGTATGTTTCACTTTATCAAGTGGAATATGGATTCATGTGGCATGTAGTAGATTTTAAAATCATTAAGCATTTAGTATTGTGTTGGTGAGTTGGCCCTTAACTTTTGAGTATCTACAAGGTTTGGCCACTATCCAATTTCATTACTAATAATGTGATGTACTTAATTTGTATAGTTGTATATATGATAGCCCTCTCATCTTTGTGCCTAGATAAGTTGCATTGAGTGTACTTTCGAAGAAGAAGGCACACAGCTGAAGCAGAGAAGAGTGGAAGAGAGGAAGGCACGTGTGAAGAATTGTGAGGCGGCTAAACTTGTAACACAAGCGATTGGGATTGTCTATAAAGTGTATCAGCATTTGTTGAAGTTGTTATGTTGGTTCTTGTTTGTAGATCAGTCATTATGAGACTGTGAGGGAGGATAGTTTTTTGGAGAACTATCTCTCTATGTTTGTAGTTGTTAATATTGATATTCTTGTTGTACACACTTGTACATTGTATACCAGTATTGTTAACCAACTTGCTGTCTAGTACTTGAGCATTCACATCCGGATCATTTCGTTTGAGAGATTTATCCCAAGATACAAATTATTTTATTAGAATAACATAATATACGATAATTTACAGCAATGAAATGTGGTCTAGCTACCAACATTAACGCAAAATTCGTAGTCCTAGTACTTGACACACACCATAAATGAAAATGGAGAAGAGCAATTTATTAATTGTACAATACTTTTAACTGAATTCAATCCTCTGAGTAAATCGTTTCTGTTTCTACGGGGAAGGTTGAAGGAATATGGTCTTCTATTTTCTAGACGGCGACAACTCTTTTAACCTCTTTAACAATCTCCTCTATAAAATCCGCCTCAGAGCTGCAAAGTATATAACATATATAGATTAGTCTGCATATATAGTTTCACGGAAGGAAACGATATTACAAAAGTGAAAGTTATCGAATCAGTGAAAGATGTTATTTTATGGTGCTATGTACTAAAAAAATGAGTTACAAATCAACAGTTACATTAATATGAACTATGAAGACTCTTTAGACATCAGACTCTTACATTCACAGTATGGACCAGTTTCATGGCAGATTAGACAGAGAAGCATGAAACATGTCGCATCAGATTATTATTAAGGATAAACAGTAATATTGTACGTACCTGTTGTCGCGTAATGACAAGCCCATCTTGTCAGAGACAGACTCCAAAGCTTCCTTCCATGTCTTGATTTGTTCACCACTTGAATTCTTAGCTAACCTCCAGAAGTTACGACCGAATTCAGCTTTTTGGTATCTTACAGACTCTGCCTTCACCTTGAAGAAGATGGGAACCACTTGTAGTTTGCGTTTACCAGCTCTTTTCTTTATCTTGGCTAGCTCGTTCAGGCACCAGCGTGACTCTGCGTACCTTTTTGAGAATATAGTCAGAGCCATCCTCGACTGTTTGATCCTCGCAAAGAGATGCTTGCGGTGTGTCCCCTTCTGTTCGTCTTTGTCTATGAAGAAGTTGATTCCATGTCTTTTAAAGGCGTCAACAAGGTGGCTCACGAAGCTGCAGCGTAGCTCCTTTCCGCGGAAATTGATGAACACTTGGTTATGGGAGTGCGTGTGTTTGTGGTCATGGAGGAGACGAGATAAGGTATTCCATGTTGGTATCTTGCTTTTACACGACTTTTTCATGTTGGTGAAACTGAAATTTGAGTTTGAGCAATGAAGAACGGTTGCCTTGTTGGGTTGTTCCATTCAGTTGCATGTTGTATATATATAAGTAATGCCGTAAGGTTTGAGTATAGAAATATAAATTATGTTTTTTTTTTTTAAAAAAAACAATATATATACCTTTGATCCCAAGAAAGAAGAATTGAGCACTGTGGAAGTCTCGTGCCTCAAGGGCCACAGCACAAGCATGCCTCGTGCATTTCTTATTTTCTTCTATATAAGCATGACTAGGCAGGCAATTGAGCTGTAAATCTCTACCTATCCAATTTTGATAGAGCAATATTTGGAATAACAAAAAAAGTCGTCTATCTTATATTTTATTGAGTGGGTATTGGAAGAGCAACCAAACTCGATGTATAGAAAGAACGTTTGTTATGTATATATTGTCGTCACCACAACACAAGCGGCCTACTCTTATAAGTATATAATATAGAAGAAAAAGAAATAATAAAGAGCCATTGCTAATTAAAGACTTTTCTCTGACTTTCTCTCCCAAAACGCAATCTTCGTCTTTCTCCAATCACCTGCGTCGATTTCGGCGTAGGCCGTCACCGCCCCTTATGGGCAAAAGCAAACACAAAAAGAAACCCCCCGGCGATATCTCCACTGGATCCGTCCATCCTGCCTCCTCTCAATCGCAATCCTCTTCATCTGCCCCGCCTGAATCTCCAAACTCAGCTGGGGAAACTTCCATCTGCTCTCCGGTAATTGAATTGCCTGGCATCAATAATGAGTCAGCCAAAGATAAAACAATTGGTTCCTGCAAATCCAACAACCTGGTGGATAAAGTTGCGGCAATCGAAATCCCTAGATCCCCAAAATCTAGAAACGAAGCTACAGTGACCAACGTTTTGGCAACTGTACCTCCGACTGCAAATCTGGGTGTAGATGAAGCGCAAACTGTCACCGCCTCAGATCCGACCAGGGCAGTTCCACCTCCTGGAGCTCCCCGCACTAGTGACGACCAATCATGGAAGGCTTTGGTTGCCGGTAACTCGATTCAGCTTGAGAAGAAAGGTACCCCTTACACGCTTGAATCTGGTGAAGTATGTGTTACTATCCCAAATTCGGTCATTGAAAAGAATAAGAAGGCATGGGATAGCTTCATATTAGGGCAGTTCTACGAAGAACCCCCTGCTAGAGGTGCAGTCCATGCTATAGTAAATGGGATTTGGAGCAAACAGCGTCGAGACATAACAGTCTCAAAACTGGAAGGGCACTCGTTTCTGTTTAGGGTTCCTTGTCCGAATGCGCGGAGGAGAATACTCAGCCAAAGTCTCTGGCAGGTGGACGGGCAGACAATGTTCGTAGCCAAGTGGACCCCAGACATCACCCCAAGAAAGCCTGAACTGACCCTGGTTCCGGTTTGGCTTGAATTTCGTGGAGTTCCTCTTGAATTCTTCAACAGGGAAGGGCTCGAACACATTGCAGGATTAGTTGGACATCCGGTATATCTTCACCCGCACACAGAAAAGCTAACTAACATAGAAGTCGCTAAAGTCTACACTGTTATCGACCCTCGCAAGCCTCTGCCAGAAGCTGTTAATGCAAGGTTCGAATCCGGACAGATTAAACGAATCCAAGTATCTAGCCCATGGCTGCCGTCTCTATGTAGTCATTGCAAAAAAGTAAGCCACACTGTATCCCGCTGTACAAGTGCCCCACCCTTATGTACGCTCTGCGGCTCGGTCAAGCATTCCACGGCGAATTGCCCTAGAGCAAAGAAAGAAAAACAAGCTGGTAAGACACCTATTCAGAGTCAACTGCCTATTGTCGAAGTAAATGCCATACCCTCTGCTGCAAACAAAGTCAAAGCCATATCTGCGACCTCAGTACCTCCCTCGAGTCATGTACTGAACAAGCCACGACAAGCTGAGGCTCTTGCTGGCGAACCAAGTAACAGAAAGTTACACTCTAGTAAGGAGAACAACTATCTTCCTCAGAAGATCTCCAAAGACTATCAGCTGAACCTTGATGAAGGTAAACTCTGTGTTGACTTCACTGCAAGCCTATTCTCTCTTCTGTCACCAAGTGAGAAGTTGGCTAGAGAGGAGGGGGAACTGTCAGATAATGACTCTATTTCCGGAGATGATGACAATCCTGATGAGGACTCTGACCGCTTCCTCAAGGTCATCTCCAAGCGGCTGAGGAAGAAGAAGGACTCTCGAGTAAGGGCTGGAGGCCCCTTAAACCTCTAACCCAATATTTCATTTATGGATATTTTTTGTCGTAATGTAAGAGGCCTAAACGACCCTGTAAAGCGGAGAAGCCTAAGAAAATGGCTAAAGGTTCATAAACCTCTTTTTGGCGGTGTAATAGAAACTCATGTAAGACCGGAGAAAACCCATCGTTTTTGTTCTTCTGTGGCTCCGGGTTGGTGTTTTGCGGATAATAACGACTACTCAGACCTTGGGAAGATCTGGGTAATCTGGCATCCTACGGTAAAGGTGCAAATTTTGTCTAAATCACTTCAGATGATTGTCTGTTTGGTGCAGTTGCCTTTTATGCAGAGGGAGATAGTTGTATCTATTGTTTATGCGTCTTCGAGCAGTGGTGAAGAGAGGAAGCTTCTGTGGTCAGAAATTCAAACTCTTGCAGCCTCACCTGAGCTTCTGAACAAACCTTGGACTGTTCTTGGGGACTTCAATCAAGTCCTGCATCCCCACGAACACTCAAATCCACTCTTCAATACGTACACCAGAGCAATGCGAGAAATGAGTCAAGCCCTAGTCAACTCATACCTCTCTGACCTCCCGTATTGTGGTAACACATACACATGGTCAAACAAGCAAGACTCCGGTGTGATCACGAAGAAGTTGGACCGTATCTTGGTAAATGGCGACTGGATGTCTGCTTTTCCGCAATCTCTGGGAGTTTTTGGGGAACCAGGCTTCTCAGACCACAGCCCTTGTTGTCTCTTTCTAGATATCAACAAGCCGAAGATCAATTTGCCTTTCAAATTCCTGACCATGTTGAATCAACACCCGGATTTTGCACCCCTTATCCAGTCATGGTGGACAGCTCTAAACTTCGATTGCTCAAGAATGCTGAAATTCTCGAAGAAGCTGAAAGAACTCAAAGCAGCTATCAGTGATTTCAGGAAAAATAACTACTCAGACTTGGAAAAGAGAGTGCTCCAAGCTTATGAGGATCTTCTTGCCTGTCAGCAAATCCTGCTAAGTGATCAATCGGACCAAGCAATGCAAAGAGAAAAACAAGCACATCAAACCTGGTGTTTATTGGCAAAAGCAGAGGAGACTTATTTAAGACAGAAATCAAGGATTTTTTGGCTTGAAGAGGGTCACAAGAATTCAAAGTTCTTTCACAGGGTGGTGCTATCTAGACAAGCTCAGAATCAAATCCTCTTTCTCACTGACGAAACTGACCGTATCGTCGACACAAAGGTAGGTATCCAGAACTTAGCTGTTGAGTTCTTTCAGAATACCCTAGGCTCCGGATCAAACGCAACACCCCTTTCTGTTGAGGAGCTCCGGCAGCTTCTTCCTCAGAGATGCTCTGTACAGGCCTTACAAGTCCTTTCTGCTCCCGTAACGCCAGAGGAGATCAAAACAGTGGTCTTTTCCCTTCCGAAAAACAAGGCCCCTGGACCAGATGGCTACCCTGTAGAATTCTTCACAGCTCACTGGGAAGTTGTTGGATCTGATCTCATATCTGCGGTTTTGGAATGCTTCAATTCCGGTTGTATCCTCAAGCAATGGAACTCTACCATTCTCACACTCATCCCAAAATCGCAAAATGCTTCACGGATGTCAGACTTTAGACCAATTACCTGCTGCAATACGATATACAAAGTAGAATCAAAGCTTCTGGCTAACAGGCTAAAGACGGTTCTGTCTGAGCTCATCGCCAACACCCAGTCTGCATTCATCCCGGGTCGCCTCTTGGTTGAAAATGTGCTATTAGCTACGAAACTGGTTCAAGGATATAATCAGAAGAATATCTCTCCAAGGGGAATGCTTAAAGTGGACCTCAAAAAGGCTTTCGACTCTGTTAACTGGGAGTTCATTATCAATACGCTGAAGGCACTGAACTTCCCTGAGCATTTTGTCAGACTCATCACTGAATGCATCACGACTCCTCGTTTCTCAGTCTCTATCAATGGTGAATCATGTGGCTTCTTTAGGGGTGCAAAAGGTCTTCGACAAGGTGACGCCATATCTCCCTACCTGTTTACTCTGGCTATGGAGGTTTTCACGCAAATCCTAAACAGCTCATACAACAGAGGTCTCATTGGTCATCATCCTAACGCTGAAAACCCTCAAGTAACCCACCTGGCCTTCGCGGATGACATCATGATCTTCTTTGATGGTCAAAAAGACTCCTTGGATAACATCACACGGGCTCTCCAAGGTTTTGCTGATATCTCTGGACTCTCTATGAATAAGACAAAGACGGATCTGTTTGTTGCAGGAGTGAACCAAACTGAAACCAATAGGATTGCTTCCCTTGGATTCAGCTTCGGTTCACTCCCTATCAGATATCTGGGCTTGCCGCTTATGCACAGGAAGCTGCGTGTAGCAGACTATGGGCCACTGATTGACAAGATTACCTCGAGATTTACTAGTTGGTCCGCCAGAGCACTCTCATATGCGGGGAGAAGGGAGTTGATTTCAACAGTTATATATGGTACGATAAATTTCTGGGCATCAGCGTTTATTTTACCAAAAGCCTGCATCAGACAAGTGGAGAGCCTATGCGCTAGATTTCTTTGGTCTGGGGATATTACAAAGAAACCCCACGCAAAAGTAGCCTGGAAATTGATATGTCTACCTAAGGAGGAAGGAGGTCTGGGTCTACGATGCTTCTCATTGTGGAATAAAGTCCTCTGTCTTAAGTTGACTTGGAGGCTGTTCTCTGCAGAAGACTCGCTTTGGGCAAAATGGCTAAGAAATAATAAGATCAAAGATGGGGTCTTTTGGCTGATAGATGTTAAGAAACAGACATCCTGGACGTGGAAAACACTTCTGCAACTGCGTCCCCTGGCAAGTCGGTTCTTACGATCTGAGGTGGGAAATGGGAAACAGGTAAGCTTTTGGCATGATTGGTGGACGCCGTTTGGGCTGCTCATCAACTTCCTGGGACCAACGGGACCAAGTCAAACTGGGATTCCTTTACACTGTTCTGTAGCCATGGCATGCTCTCCGAGGTCATGGAGGCTAAGACCAGCTCGATCGCCACAAGCAGAGCAACTACACATTCACTTAACAACAGTGCCGCTTCCAGCTTCGACAACTGAACCGGACTCTTTCCTCTGGCAAATTGAAGGTGAGCGATCAAGCACTTTCAATATTCAGAAAACCTGGGAGGTTCTCCGAAACAGACAAGGGGCCGTAACCTGGTCAAAGCAAGTCTGGTACAAAGGAGCTATCCCAAGGCATGCGTTTCTTCTGTGGATCACCCATCTAGACCGACTCCCAACGAGAACTCGATTGGCGACCTGGGGAATGCAGATCGATACTTCTTGTTGCATATGCAGGCTCTATCCTGAAACCAGGGACCATCTATTCCTTCATTGTGACTATAGTGAGGTGTTATGGGCTGAGGTTACAAAACGGCTAGGGTACAGACCCTTTGTGTTTCAAACGTGGGAAGCTCTTTTGGCTTGGTTGGATTGTTCAGACGCTATATCTACTCAAACATTAAGGAGGCTAGTTGCACAAGCTGTTATTTACACCTTGTGGAATGAAAGGAATAACCGGCTGCACAATAACGACTTCACACCAGTACATATACAATTCAAGGTTCTGGATAGACAAGTCAGAGACGCCATTCTCGCAAAGGGTCATCGGAAAAACTTCAAGGATCTTCTGGAACAATAGTTGAAGCACCTGTAACGAGTAATTTTGTACACTCGTGTTTTCTTCAATTAGCCCTTGCTTTTCTAATTTTGTTTGGCAAGGCCTATTATGTATATCAATTATTGTAGTACCCTACAATCCTTTTCTTCAATGAAAATTCACAAATTTTCAAAAAAAAAAAAAAAAGTATATAATATAGAAATAACGTCCTTCTTTTGTAAAAATGTATCTCATCGGATCTTTAATTTGCTTCGAAATTTCATATGACCAACTGTACAAATCCGACTCACGAATGACACAAGTGTAGAGAGCCTCTCGAGAGATTTTATTTAAGCGTTAGAAATTATGGCTCTTCTTAATTACGTCATCCGTGAGTCGGATTTTGAAGAAATATTATTCTGTTCTCATTTTCTCCAACGTACGGTACGTGGAACATATACTATATTTATTCGTGTGTAGACTTTAACGTACCACAAATTAATCCTCAATACTCCATCCATACCCACAACCTTGAGATTTACTATTCTAATAAATAAGTAAACAAAAACAAGACGAAGACTTTTACTCCACTATAAAAGTCAGCGGAGTAACCACTATTAATTTGAATGTACGTATTTAGGTAAAATAATATATTCGAGTAGATTGTAATAAAATGATAATTCAAATATTTATTTGACTAAATTTATCTTACCATTTGGCAGGATAAAATATTTGTATTTATCTACCTAAGTAAAAATGTATATTCGCCAACACTGGCGCTAACGAGAATTGCCTATAATTTAGTGGGCCTAAGGCCCAATGAAATGTGAAAAAACGGAAGAATCGTAAATAAGAAAAAAAGATCACACAAATCTCGAAAAGAAGAAAAAAAAGGAAACAAAAAAACGACAAAAATAGAAAATATCGAAAATGCGGTGAGATAGAGATAGAGAGAGAGACTCTCATTATCGTGCTGCGTAGGGCTTTTGACTCCCTTCCTTCTTCTTCCTTCTTCTCTCTTTTGCTTGTAGCCACTCTACACAGTCCACACCTACTTCTTACCCCCCCCCCCAAAGTATACGCCTTTCTCTACCTTGAGATCGGCGTCAGATCCTCCGCCGCTTCTTCTTCTCTTCACTATTCTCCCCCGGTCAGTCTTTTTGTACCTTTCTCTCTATCTGTTTGTCAGTATTTGTGCGGTTGTTAACAATCTTAAAGTGGATTTTTTTAGATGATGGAATCCGGCGGTGGTTTCGTGGCCATGGAAGAGAGGATCTCTCCTGGTAGTTTCTTCCAGTTTCCACTTTCTGGATTCCGTGCTTCTCCCAATCGATCCCCTTGTCCTCCCTCTGATCGTGACAGGTTTCTCCTTCTTTCTCCACTTCTTTTATCCACTTTTGTTTCTCTGTTCATATGAATCTGTGTGAGCTTTTTTTTTTTTCATTGTGTGGATCGGTTTCTTATGGACTTTGCTGCTTTACTTAAGCATTTTAAGTGTCTGCGTGCTTGTGATTGGTCCCTCTGATTGGATTGAGTGTTAAAAAATATGATTTTGTTCACGCAGATCCAATTTCTCAATCATAGGCTCACCTCAAAATGTCGCCTTTTTAACAGTTTTACTCCATTTGCTCACTTATTAGTCATTCTAAACAATGAACTCTAAAGGGTTTTAACAAGAACGCTATGTTTTGGAAATGAACTTACTGATGTATTTTTGGAAGTTTATTTTTACATTTGAGTGGTGTGACGACTTCAAATGTGAACCACTCGATTGTGTTGTGTCGATACAATACACACAAATGTCAGCGTCCAGTGAAACTTACGTTTTTGTTTTTAAACCTTCTTATTTAGGTACTTGACTGAGTTATTGCAAGAGAGACAAAAGTTGGTTCCTTTTTTGCAAGTTATGCCAAATTGCTGCCGACTGCTAAATCAAGGTGTGCTATCTTGTAATGCTATATGCTTTTAGATTTTCAGTATTTTCTTTCAGTGTGTACTGGGTATGAAGAGGATAGTAGAAGGAAAAATGTATACATGCGAATTTGTATTCTCTTTTATCCATTCTTGGCATTTAAACTAGGAGACTGAAGATCCCCGTGATGTTCAACTGTTACAGTTTCTTTTGTATGTTTGCTAAATTGCCTACATTGCTGACGTCTGTGCAGAAATCAGGAGGGTCTCTAGTTTTCCTGATCTTGATAGATATGAGCATGGCAGTCCATTTAGATCGCTTGGTCAGCCGACAAATGGAAAGCTTGATTTAGATGGATGGTCGATGATGCAAGCTGAGGTAAGCCACTGCTCATGCTGAATTATTATGGTGTTGTTAACAATTTTGTATTCAAGAGTAGGCGTTATTGATATTAATTTTGCTTTCTTCAGGAAAACTGTCACCTCCAGAGAGCTTCTCCATTTCGTTCCCCTGCCCCAGTGGGCTGGGTTGGGATGCCTGGACTCCCTAACCCACCCATTGTGAAAAGAGTGATCAGACTTGATGTGCCAGTGGATAAATATCCAAGTGTAAGTTTTGAATGTTTACCTATTTATGTTATTCTAATTGGCTTGTTCTAGAGTTTAATTTAAATCCATTGAACGTTGCAGTATAATTTTGTTGGACGGATTCTTGGGCCACGTGGAAACTCCCTGAAAAGAGTTGAGCTAGCAACCCACTGCAGGGTGTTTATTAGAGGGCGAGGATCTGTGAAGGATACTGTCAAGGTATGGCTCTTTGTTTATTGATTCTCTGAAGGATTCCAGTTTATAGTCTTTTTTTTTATCGCAAGTGTAGATGAATAAATTCTTGCAGCTCAAAACTTCAATTTTCTCATATGTTTTTACCATTCAATCAGTTTTATAGCCATGTGTTGAATACAAACAATTTTCTTAGAGTCTTTAGCAGCAATTTGTTTCCTTTTGTGTATAAAAGCTTGTGTGCCACTGTCTTTCGGCATAGCAACTTATAATTATTGAAGTAATGATACATTTTGCTGCATCATCAGCTACTACTCTTGTTTACATTTGTAGGCCTATACAGGAAATTAAGTGTTTTGAGTTTTAGGCTCTCACAACTCTCATCTAATAACATCATCTGAATAGCGAAACTTCTGATTCATTTCTTCTGAGTATTAGATTTTCTCAGACATTAATTATGTAGCATGCGGTGTCAAGGCTAATACATTTAGTTCTTTACTTCCCTGCAGGAGGAAAAACTAAAGGGTAAGCCAGGGTACGAGCATCTCTGCGAGCCACTACATGTACTGATCGAAGCCGAGCTTCCAGAGGACATAATAAACTCTCGATTGGAGCATGCAGTTCATTTCCTCGAGTCACTCCTGAAGCCAATGGTACATTACTATCATAAAATTGTAAACATATTATATGGTTTTGTTACTCCGAACCTTATGTTCACATGGTTTTGGTTCTTTTCTCTACAGGACGAATCAATGGATCACTACAAGCGAGAACAGCTGAAGGAGTTAGCTGCTCTGAATGGTACACTAAGGGAGGAGAGTCCGAGTCCGAGCTTGAGCCCTTGTCTGAGTCCAAGCATGTCACCTTTCAACAGTAAGCGTGCCAAGACTGGACAATAAAGATTTGACCTGAAAGATGATCAACGTTTCTTTTCGCTGCATGGTCGTGTGGGCAGGGCAAAGGCTCCCTATGCATTGCCCATCTATCCCGCGAGGTGACATTGTTCTTCTAAGTTCTAACGTTTGGACTTCTCAATTAATTTTTTTTGTCATTAAGTTTATTCTTTATTTTTGAAATTTTTGTTGGTTAGATGAGATGACCATTAACCAGAGGGTAATAAACTAATAATGGTGTTTAATGAAATGTAATCTCGTTTTCAATCCTGTAACCTTTATTTAAGTTTGAAACCCCAACATTAATTTCATTTGAAGTTTTAAAATTTCTCCATTTGGCCTCTGGTTTTGAGACTTAAGGTTCAGATTCAGCCTCTCGAATGTTGTTTTGTACCCCAAGTTTTGTTTTCTTTATGCCTTGATGACATTTTATGTTTTATCGTTCTTTATAAGTATGTCTACAAACGAATCTCTTTGAAACTGCACACCCTATATATGTATTCTTCACAATACCTCAAACTCAAAGCTCATTCATACAAGTTCCCTTGAGTACTCACTTTTTAATAAACCTGGCTTAATCCCAAAAGAAGAGCAAGGAATCACTTACTATAAAGACGTATAAGGAATGGTATAGTAATAAGTTGTACAACATTGGACCTAACAAAGCTAAACAAGTAGAGAATTCCACAAGTTTTGATAGTTTATATTCCAACGAGAAAACAATCGTCTAGAGAGGATAATGATGAATTGATGATGATGATCAGTGACAAGACAGCTACATCAGTTACCCATCAAAGTGTGCGTATATTATATATACTTGAAATTTAAATGCCCATAAGTTCCACCTACATGATCGGACAAAACGAACACAAACATACATGATGAGGCCTTTGTTGACAAATTGGCGTTTCTAATCCCGAAGACCTAATTCAACCTCCAGTTCATCATCTTCCTCAAACAGCTTCAACAGTCGAGCATACTGCTCATCTCTTTTCTTCTTCTGCCATAGCTTGTATAGGAAGAAGGAGAAGGCCGCCACAGCCACAAATCCGAACAGTACGAGGATTACTTTTGTGCCTGTTTTGCTAGAAGAGGAATGGGATTCTGTCTTAACTCCTGCTTTCGTATCCTTGGAATCACCTGATAGACCTGCAAATATCATATCGGAAGACTTAGTAAATGACATCTAAGCATGTACACAATCTAAACTCAAATAGTTAGTATGTTTCTCTTATCTTCGACCAATGGGGAGCAACAACTACACACATTGACAACATATAACAATATCTCTGCAACAAGCATTTACAGAATCTTACGGGGTAAGCCAATGCCTACTTCTTTAAAAGCACATGAGTGTAGAAATAGCTAAACAGTAAAACTTCAAATGTCTGAAACTAGAGACAGCAAAGAGATTCAATGACTTTAACCATAAACTTGGTAATACATGTCTCATAACTCAAATGCAGCATCACCATGATATGTACAAATACCATTGCCCTAGTTACAAGAAATAAAAAGCAAGACAACCTCTTCAAATCAGGGTTCGCATTTAGGACAAGGTAAAAACACAATCTATAAACTATAGCGAAACCAAACACACTAATTGAACAGTAACATATTATTTGCTTATGTTAATAAGCACAAAATTTAGTAACTGTGTGGCGAAGATCTAGAAAGAGCCGAGGTTGAGCTAAATCTCGCGAAATCAAAACCTAAATCCCCAACCGAACATTAGAAATCCGATGATTCTAACCAAACTGACAGCGAAAACTGGCCAATCTAAGGGAATTCGAGGATGAAATCAGATTAGATCTGAAGAAGACGAACCTAAGACGAACTGCAAACCAATCGAAGCGAAGAATACCAAACGCCGCCATGCTAGACCATTACTTCCAGAGAGCTCTCTCATCTCTCTCTCTCTCTCTCTGTTCGCAGGAGAAAGACGGATCGATCTTTTTTTTGCTGGCGGTGAAGAAAGAACAAATACTTCTCTGGTGGGTAGAACAAAACAACTTTTGATGTTGAAAAATTAAAACAACTATAGAGATTATATGCCTTGTAGTAGTAAAGAACAATTCATTTGATTTTTTTTGGACCAACCACTATATTATTAATTAATGGATACAAGATACCAGTACCTTATAATTCTTTTTATATATGAAAAAAAAAGTGAGATAATTAACGAAGAGAAATCAATTTCTTATATTTTGACAAATTACTACTAGTTAGCTTAATTCTACTATATTAACAAGACTTGTTCTTCAAGATTTTCCTTTTCAACAATTTTTAACACACTTTCCTAATTATGTCAAAAGACTTGACCTAATTGTTTAACTCGACGACCAATAATATAGAATCTGACCGAATCGCGCGTCAAAGCAAATTAACCAGACCATATATTGCCTAATTGCCAAGATAGACTTGCCTGGTCTAAAAACTGGTTTTAGTAAACAGCATACAAAAGTCGAGATGAAACATTAACAAAATAACCAAAAAAAACCACATCCTTGTCCTTTAACACTCAATTAGAAATAAAGAAAAACAGTATAGGCGACACAAGTGTCACTGAGCAAAATCCCTATTGAGAAAGAGAGAGAGAGATATGTAAAGCCTCAGGCTGCAAATTCTCTCTTTTCACTTGAAGCACTTGGCGTCCAAGAGAGCCTCACCCTCAAATGGCTCTGCATCTTCAATCATCTGGCTAACACGCTCCTTCTGTGCTTCATCTGTGATATCAACCTTAGTCCACTCGTATAGCTCCATGTCGTACACCTCATCCATTATGAACTTAGGGATCTCTGGTCCACGGAATAGCCATAACCCCTTCACCTTGAACGGACCCTCTGACCCGCAAATCAGCATCTTTCCAAACGAGTATTTACGTGCCAAGTCCATGCGCTGAAGGAACCCACCCACCTTGTTGAGCGTGACGAATGACACCATGTTCTCATCGTTGTACTTGTAGTCACAAAACCATAGTGAGTATCCCTCTGGGTCATACATGTCCCAGAATCCTGCATTTCAGCCACAAAACTATTAGACATGATAGAACACATTTTATTCCAATAGCTAAATAATTCCTTGCATTTCCTGATAGCAACTGTAAATCCAGGTAAAGGGAAAATATATCACCAACATACCTTTGATAGCAACCTCACGGAAGTTAGATTTGGTGTTGGAGTAAAGCCTCTTCCAATCATCCAGTACCATTGGGCTTGGTGGTAGAAGGTCAAGAGGGTTCTTGGCTTTAGGCTTTGGTGCCTCTTCCTCTTCGGCAAACTTGGGTGCCTCTGCTGCCGGGGCTTCCTTCNACACACATTTGATTCCAATATCTAAAGAATTCCTTTCATTTCCTGATAGCAACTGTAAAACAGGGTAAAAGGAAAAGATCACCACACACCTTTAATAGCAACCCCACGGAAGTTAGATTTGGTGTTTGAGTACAGCCTCTTCCAATCATCCAGTACCATTGGGCTCGGTGGTAAAAGGTCAAGAGGGTTCTTGGCTTTTGGCTTTGGTGCCTCTTCCTCTTCAGCGAGCTTAGGTGCCTCTGCTGCCGGAGCTTCCTTTTTCTTAGGCTCTTCCTTGGGCTTGGCAGGCTGGGCAGCTTTCTTGGAAGCAACAGGAGGGACAGCTTCAGTCTGTTTGACCTCACCAACCACTTTCTTGAAGTTGGGTTGGTTAATCACAGTCCAAAAGTATCTCTCGACGTGTGGGAATTCAGAGGTAAACTTCTTGGTCATGACAGTAGCAAATCCCAAGTTCAAGTTGCAGACAGTGATAATATCAGCAAGGGTGATAGAGTGTCCAACAAGGTAAGTGTTGGAAGCGAGATGTGTGTTCAGAGCATCAAGTGCTCTCTTCAACGCAGAGATAGTCCCTTCCTCAGCCTTCATTTGTATAACAATCAGGAATGAGATACTATTTATAAAATGAAAAAAAGTACCCAGACTGCCATCATAGAGAGTTAATGAAAGTCACAAAAAGCTTACCGGAGCACTGTATGGCATAAATCCCATTCTTGGGCCAAACCATCTCAAGATGTTTCCATAGATCTCCAGTGAGGAGAAATCGCTCCATTGCTCAATTTGTGCCTGAAAAAAGCAACATGCAGATAAATATTGAGAAGGAATAATAACAAATAGATCGACAAACATTAGAGCAGGTGCAAATGGAGAAGAGAAGAGTATCCCAGGGGAAAACAGATACTTACATATTCAATCAAGGAGGATCCGTTCAAAGAGTTCTCACCACCATTCAATCGGCTTACTGCAATGGGGATATCAACACATCCATTATAACCAACAAGCAATCAAACTAGACATGGAGAGAAACAAATGAAGTATAATGATATGATGTATTACCGTAACGGGCAATGGCGTTGCTCTCAAATACTGAACCCTCAGGAGTCTCAAGAACAGGAACCTAGCAAGATCAAAAAACTTTTCGTTAGCTGAAAATAGAGTAATAATATCAATTCCAGAAATTTAGTTAGCAACGAGCAGGTGTTGACAACAAACCTTTCCAATAGGGTTCATCTTCAAGAACTCTGGTGTTTTGTTGGTGACACCCATCTGAAAGTCAGAGGGCACATCGATCTGTACACCAACATACTCTGCAGCAATGAGTGCCTTATCAGCACTTTTGTTTCCCTTGTACGTGTGCAAGACCTACAATCGCAATTTATCAGCAAAACTCATCATTCATTCTTTCTCTCTATATGTATCCCAACACTAGTAAACAGCAGCTAGATATGCAGACTACCATAAATTTTCAATCAAATTGCTAAATCGAACGATTACTACAACTAATTCTTGCTTGCTTCTTAGCGATTATAAGAGCACCGTAGCAACAAATCAGTAAAAAAGATGAGATCGTAACAAGAGACGATCATAGAGAAGAAGAACTCACCAAAGCCATTTGCTCTCAGACGGAAAAATAAACCAACTCCGGGTTTTGAAATCGGATCTGAATCCAAGGAAAACATCAAGTTGTGAGCTCGATCATATATATCTATGAATTATGAGCTAATCAGAGAAAAGGATTGATCGGTCGATAAATCTTACCTGAAAAAATCTTCCGTGAGAGAAATCGAGAGAGAAGCAAGTGATGAGGCGGAGAAAGTTATAAAGGAGTGATGATGATATGATCTAGGGTTTTTTTTTGAAACGTATGACGACTATGAGTGTACTCCTCTGGTTTAGCTTGGTTTTGTTTTAGTTTTCAATTCTGATTTTGTTTATTTTTCCGGTTAAGCTCTTATTACTTTATTTGCCGACGTATGTAAAGCCTTTCTAATTTGTAAGCCCAACTTGAACTCGAAAACTAAAAGCAAGCCGAGAGAAGAAGGTTGAACAGATCCAGTGGGAAATCAAATTAATTAATTATAATTAAAATCTAAACTTATTTATTTATTTCTTCTTCTTCTCCTTGCTTGTAAGTATTATTTCTTCAGGCTTTTTGAAAAATCCCAAATCTATATCGTCCTCGATTAAAGTGGAGCGTAACAATGGCGAGAAGACCGGATGAAGAATACGACTACTTGTTTAAAGTGGTTTTGATCGGAGACTCCGGTGTCGGCAAGTCAAATCTCCTCTCTAGATTCACTCGCAATGAGTTTTGCTTAGAATCCAAATCCACCATCGGTGTCGAATTCGCTACTCGTACTCTCCAAGTATGTCTACTCTACTCTTCTCTCTCTCTTTCTCTGTTTGCTGTAAAATCCCCAATTGTTTCTCGATCTAGGATTGCTTGCAAGTTTCTTTTATTGTCTCTGGAATCAGGATTGGTTGCTTTGTGTGGTTCGATCCGTTTGTTCTATCCTCTTTGTATTCATTTCCCGGAATATGTGTTTACGAAATACTCGGAAACCGCCATTTGTGTGTGTTGGAACATTTGGGATTTGGTTTTGAATTTTGATGTTTGCTTTGAACATTTAGGCGTTTTTTGTTTGTTTGTTGATAATGATCCCAAAAGCTTCTTGTACTATGGCTGTTTAGCCTTGTGGCTGCCTCACATGTCAGATCTAAAACCTTTGTTTAAAGCAGACCTACAACATCATTTACTTCTAATTAGAGTATTAGACAAGGAAAATTGTAAAATTTGTTACTTAAGTTATGATGAATCATGGTCGTTGTTTCACAGTTATGCATTTTGTTGATTTTTTTAGCTGTCAATTATGCATTTTGCTGCTGCTGCTGCTCATTATTTTAACATCTTTGGCAAAAACAATCATCTTTGTACTAAGGTGGAAGGAAGGACAGTGAAAGCTCAGATATGGGACACTGCTGGACAATGAAGATACAGAGCCATAACCAGCGCCTACTACCGAGGCGCTCTTGGAGCTCTCTTGGTCTACGACGTCACTAAACCAACAACCTTTGAGAACGTAAGCAGGTGGTTAAAAGAACTCAGAGACCATGCTGATTCCAATATTGTCATCATGTTGATTGGTAACAAGACAGATCTAAAGCATCTCAGAGCTGTTGCCACAGAGGATGCTCAGAGCTATGCAGAGAAAGAAGGCTTGTCTTTCATTGAGACATCTGCCCTCGAGGCATTAAACGTAGAGAAGGCTTTTCAGACGATTCTGTCAGAGATTTATAGGATCATCAGCAAGAAATCGATATCTTCGGACCAGGGAACTGAAAATGCTAACGTCAAGGAAGGTCAAACGATTGATGTCGCTGCTACTTCTGATTCAAACGTTAAGAAGCCTTGTTGCTCTTCCTCTTGAAAAGGCTTTGTTTTTTTTTTGTGTCTCACTTTTAAAAGCCAATATCTCTATGCGACATTGTTTTAAGGCTTTGCGTTGTGTTACATATGCNTTACATATGCAAGTTGCATCTGTTTTTTTTTTTTTTTTTTTTGTTGATAAGAACTCTCGAAGATGACATTCTATGGAGTATGGAATCGTTCATACAAAATGTGAAAAATGAAATATTATCTTTTAGGCAAGTTTGTAGTTTTTGATTGGTAGTTGTAATATATAATTAGAAAAAAAATGCAAAAGAGAATACTGTAGAATGAAATAAACAAAGAGACCAACGTAGTATTTTGAAATTTGAATTATGAACAGAGCCGAAATTGTATCTTAGTTTTTTCTAAAGATAGTAACAAATTAACAAAATCACACAATTTACATTTTTCAAGAAGACAGGAAAAAAGCAAATATACCAGTTATTGAAAGGAAAGTTAAGAAGAAGACAGGCAAAGCAAAAATATTTTTTATTAGTTTGTTTATGAAATTTTGGAAAAGGAAATATACCAGTTATGGATTGAAAATATAAGTAATAAATATAGTATTTTCTAGCAAGTTTTCAATTATCAAAATGGTAAATTTCCAAGTTTTCTAGCAGTTCCCGCCTATATATATCAGATCAACAAGCAAGCAATTTTTATCATCACAAACACAATTCTACTTTGCGTTTACTCTCTTTTTTTTCTTATTATTATTATTTAAAAACAATGAAGATCTCAATCTTGGCATGGTGTTTCATAGGCATAGCTATAATAATCTTGTTGTCGGTTTTATACAGTATTTGCGTAGAGCGGGGGGTGGTAACAAAAGATGGGAGTGTGGAGAAGGAAGATCCACAAAAGATGATGGGAGGGTGGAGAAGTTATATCAAGGAGATCCAGGAGATCCAGGAAGATCCAGTCTGATCCAGTCTTGGAGAAGGAGTCTCTCAAGAACTTTAAAAAGTTAATTATGGTTTTTTATCTTGTGTGTTCTTTTGATGATTAAAGGTCTCCGAGTAGTTTTGACAATTTTCTTGATCACCAAAGTTAATTATGGTTTCTTATCTTGTGTGTTCTTTTGATGAATAAAGGTCTCCGACTAGTTTTGACAATTTTATTGATCGCCAAAGTTAATTAAGAACAATCTATCAGATTCTATATAAACCAATTCGAAGTTTCTACATTATTTTAAGTTTGACGACGCGTAACTTGAAAACAACTTTTTCATGGAAATCTGAAGCTTATAGTTTTACATTATTGTATTTAGTATTAGTATGCGAGCGTGGCTTGAAGCCTTTTTTACATGTAATCGTTCGTTATGCCATGGTTTCGAGTTTCGACTGTCTAAAACTAAAAACAACATATGACAATTTGTATTAGACTATGAAGAATACGACTACTTGTTTAAAGTGGTTTTGATCGGAGACTCCGGTGTCGACAAGTCAAATCTCCTCTCTAGATTCACTCGCAATGAGTTCTGCTTAGAATCCAAATCCACCATCGGTGTCGAATTCGCTACTTGTATTCTCCAAGTATGTCTACTCTACTCTTCTCTCTCTCTCTCTCTCTCTCTCTCTCTCTCTCTCTCTCTCTCTCTTTCTCTGTTTGCTGTAAAATCCCCAACTGTTTCTCGATCTAGGATTGCTTGTAAGTTTCTTTTGATGAACTAGTCATTTAAAATTTTGGTGTGGTTCGATCCGTTCGTTCTAACCTACTACCGAGGCGCTCTTGGAGCTCTCTTGGTCTACGACGTCACTAAGCCAACAACCTTTGAGAACGTAAGCAGGTGGTTAAAAGAACTCAAGAGACCATGCTGATTCCAATATTGTCATCATGTTGATTGGTAACAAGACAGATCTGAAGCATCTCAGAGCTATGCAGAGAAAGAAGGCTTGTCTTTCATTGAGACATCTGCCCTCGAGGCATTAAACGTAGAGAAGGCTTTTCAGACGATTCTCTCAGAGATTTATAGGATCATCAGCAAGAAATCGATATCTTCGGACCTGGCAACTGCAAATGCCAACGTCAAGGAAGGCCAAACGATTGATGTTGCTGCTACTTCTGATTCAAACGCTAAGAAGCCTTGTTGCTCTTCCTCTTGAAAAGGCTTTGTTTTTTTTTTGTGTCTCACTTTAAAAGCCAATATCTATGCGACTTTGTTTTAAGGCTTTGCGTTGTGTTACACCAGCTAAATATATGCAAGTTGCATCTGTGTTTTTTGTCGATAAGAACTCTCTAAGATGACATTCTATATCAGTTGTGGAGTATGGATTCCTTCATACAAATTGTGAAAAATGAAGTACTATTTTTTTTTTTCCGGGATGAAGTATTATTTTTTAGGCAATCGTTTGTAGTTTTTGATTGGTAGTAGTTGACTAGTTGTAATATATAATTAAAAAATGCAAAAGAGAATAAAATGAAATAAACAACGAGCCAACGTAGTATTTGGACTATGAATAGAGCAGAAATTGTAGATTGATTTTTCTAAAGACAGTAACAAATTAACAAAATCACACAATATACATTTTCAAGAAGACAGGGGAAAAAAAAAAGCAAATTTACCAGTTATTGAAAGGAAAGTTAAGAAGAAGACAGGCAAAGCAAAAATATTTTTTATTAGTTAATTTATGAAATTTTGGAAAAGGAAATATACCAGTTACTGATTAAAAAAATAAGTAATAAATATATTATCTTCTAGCAAGTTTTCAATTATCAAAAATGGTAAATTTTCAAGTTTTCCAGCAGTTCCCGCCTATATATATATAATAGTTTTCAGATCAACAAGCAAGCAATTTTAATCATCACAAAACAATTTTACTTTGCGTTTACTCTCTTTTTTTCTTCTTAATATTCAAAAACGATGGTGATCTCAATCATGGGATGGTGTTTCATAAGCATAGCTATAATAGTCTTGGCGTCGGTTTTCTACAGTGTTTGCTTCGGGCGGGAGTGGGAAACAAAAGATAAGAGTGTGGAGAAGGAAAATCCAGTCTAATCCAGTCTTGTGTGTTTAATACTAAAAGATTAGAGTCTCTCAAGAACTTTAAAAAGTTAATTATGGTTTCTTATCTTGTGTGATGTTTTGATGATTAAAGGTCTCCGAGTATTGTTGACAATTTTATTGATCATCAAAGTTAATTAAGAACAATATATCTATCAGATTTTATATAAACCAACTCGAAGTTTCTACTTTCTCTTAAGTTTGACGCGCAACTTGAAAACAAATTTTCATGGAAATCTGAAGCTTATAGTTTACATTATTGTATTTAGTATTAGTATGCGAGCGTGGCCTGAAGCCTTTTTACATGTAATCGTTATGTCTCTTTTTTTTTGTGCAACGTAATCGTTATGTCATGGTTTCGAATTTCGACTGCCTAAAAGGCTTAAACTAAAAACAACATAGGACCGGAATAATTGAACCGGATAATTGAACCGGATAATTGAACCGAATAATTGAACCGAAATTGGGAAATAAGA
>NC_025701.1:3940381-3944076 GCF_000633955.1 Camelina sativa | reverse complement strand
TTTGTTCAAAATGGAGAAAACTTAAATATATAAAACCAATGTCACTTTCTCTTTTGGACGTAACTGCGGTTAAATCCAAAGATATCCTAACAAACTCTCTAAGATGACATTCTATGGAGTATGGAATCGTTCATACAAATAGTGAAAAATAAAATATTATTTTTTTTAGGCAATTGTTTGTAGTTTTTGATTGGTAGTTGTAATATATAATTTTAAAAAATGTAAAAGAGAAAAAAAAAAAAATTAAACAAAGAGACCAACGTAGTATTTGAATTATGAACATAGCAGAAATTGTAGCTTGGTTTTTCTAAAGATAGTAACAAATTAACAAAATCACACAATTTACATTTTTCAAGAAGACAGGAAAAAAGCAAATATACCAGTTATTGAAAATGAAAGTTAACAAAGAAGACAGGCAAAGCAAAAATATGAAGTTTTGAAAAAGGAAATATACCAGTTATCGATTGAAAATATAAGTAATAAATATATTATTTTTAGCAAGTTTTCAATTATTAAAAATGGTAAATTTCCAAGTTTTCCAGCAATTCCCGCCTATATACATATAGTTTTCAGATCAACAAGCAACTTTGATCATCACAAAACAATTCTACTTTGCGTTTACTCTCTTTTTGTTCTTCTTATTATTCAAAAAAGATGGCGATCTCAATCTTGGGATGGTGTTTCATAGTTGCAGTTATACTGATCTTGGCGGCTTTATCCAGTGTTTGCGGAGAGCGAACTAGTGAGACGAAAACAAAAGAAGAGAATGTGGAGAAGAAAGATCCAGTGAAAAAAGACGATAAAAGCAAGACTAACGAGAAAGATGATAAGAGCAAGGCTAAAGGTGATAACCTAGTGTGAAGACAACTTTAATATTTTGATTTGTATTATCTTTAATACTAAAAGATTTTAGAGTCTCAATAACTTTTTATTATGGTTTCTTATCTTTTGTGTTGATTTATTATTAAAGATCTCTGAGTATTTTGACAATTTTATTGATCACCAAAGTTAATTAAGATCAATCTATCTGATTTTATGTAATCCAACTCGAAGTTTCTACATTCTTTTAAGTTTGACACGTAACATGGAAATCTGAAACTAGTTTTACATTACTGTATTTAGTATGCGAGCGTGGCCTGAAGCCTTTTTTACATGTAATCGTTCGTTATGCCATGGTTTCGACTTTCGACTGTCTAAAACTAAAATCAACATTGAACCGGAATAATTGAACCGGAATAATCGAAAGAATAATTGAACCGGATACTTGAACCGGAATTGGGAAATAAGAGAAAACCTAAATATATAAAACCAAAGTCACTTTCTCTTTTGGACGTAACTGCGGTTTAAATCCAAAGATATCCTTCAAAAACCCTAGAAATCGAGTTCCCCTTATCTCCCAACTGGCTCAGTCTCTCTCAAATCTCCGATTGCTTTCGCGGTGGACTCGATTCGTGATTCCTCCAAGTTCCTCATCCTTAAGGTAATCCTCTCATCAGATCAGCTACGTTTAAATACTTCTCTTTTGATTCTCCCCCACCCAAGCGTGTGGACTCGATTTGCTGTTGTTTCGATCATTGAATTTGAGGTTTTTGTTTTTGTTTTGGATTATTGTTTGGGGTAGGCACTGTCACGATATGGCATCTGATTCGAAAAGCTTCGCTAGGAGAGATCGTCTTCTTGAGATTGAGGTAGCGGTTCGAAAACTGTGGGAAGATGAGCAAGTGTTTAGGGCTGAGTCTCGTGAGAATCTTCCAAAGGAAGGAGAGAAATTCTTCTCGACTTTCCCATTCCCGTATATGAATGGTTACCTACACATTGGGCATGCTTTCTCACTTTCCAAGGTTGATTTTGCTTCTGCTTACCATAGGCTTAGAGGAGCTAACGTGCTTTTACCATTTGGTTTCCATTGTACTGGTATGCCAATCAAGGCTTCCGCAGATAAGCTTTCTCGTGAGATCCAACAGTTTGGTAACCCTCCTGTGTTCACTGCTGAGGACAACACTAAGGTAGTTGCGGAAGTTGAGGAGGAGAGCAGTGATACACCAGCTTTACCTGGTCAGTTCAAGGGGAAAAAGTCCAAGGTTGCTGCGAAATCTGGTGGACAGGTTTATCAGTGGGAGATTATGCGCAGTTTTGGTTTGACTGACAGTGAGATTGCGGAGTTCCAAGATCCTTACAAATGGTTGTATTACTTTCCTCCGTTGGCTGTTGAAGATCTCAAGGCATACGGATTGGGTTGTGATTGGAGACGGTCTTTTGTTACCACTGATGTTAATCCCTTTTTCGATGCCTTTGTGAGGTGGCAGATGAGGAAGTTGAAATCTATGGGAAAGATTGTCAAAGACCGTAGGTACACAGTCTTCTCACCTTTAGATGGCCAGCCTTGTGCTGATCACGACCGTGCTACTGGCGAAGGTGTTCAGCCTCAAGAGTATACGCTCATCAAGATGGAAGTAGTCAAGCCATTCCCTCTGAAACTGGGTCCTTTGGAAGGGAAGAACGTTTATTTGGCTGCAGCTACTTTGAGGCCTGAGACCATGTATGGACAAACAAACGCTTGGGTACTGCCTGATGGCAAATATGGAGCTTATGAAATCAGTGAAACTGATGTCTTCATCCTTACTGAGAGAGCTGCACTCAACCTTGCCTACCAGAACTTCTCGAAGATCCCTCAGAAGCCATCCTGCTTGGTTGAGTTGACTGGGCATGATCTGATTGGACTCCCGTTAAGGTCTCCTCTGTCAGTCACCGATATCATCTATGCCCTGCCTATGATGACCATTCTGACCAACAAAGGTACTGGCATTGTCACCAGTGTGCCTAGTGACGCCCCTGATGATTACATGGCTTTAAAAGATTTAAACGACAAGCCTGATTTTCAAAAAAAGTTTGGTGTGAAACAGGAGTGGTTGCCCTCTGAAATCATTCCGATTATCAACATTCCGGAATTTGGGGATAGGGCTGCTGAAAAGGTCTGCTTGGATTTGAAAATTAAAAGTCAGAATGATAAGGAAAAGCTTGTAGAGGCTAAGAGGTTGACTTACCTGAAAGGATTCACTGAAGGAACCATGCTTATTGGAGAGTTTGTTGGTAGGAAAGTTCAAGAAATCAAGCCCATTATCAAGACAAAGCTCATAGAGAGTGGTGAGGCAATCATATACAGTGAACCTGAAAAGCCGGTGATGTCAAGATCAGGTGATGAATGTGTTGTGGCTCTCACAGATCAGTGGTACATAACTTACGGCGAAACAGAATGGCGAAATATGGCTGAGGAATGCTTATCAAAAATGAATCTCTATTCTGAAGAAACAAGGCATGGCTTTGAGCACACTTTGAGCTGGCTCAATCAGTGGGCTTGCTCACGGTCTTTTGGTCTAGGAACTCGGATTCCCTGGGATGAACAGTTCCTTGTGGAATCCTTGTCCGATTCATCTCTTTATATGGCATATTACACAGTTGCCCATTTCTTTCACGGTGGAGAAGACATGTATAAAGGTAGCAAGTCTTTGATCCAGCCGCAGCAGATGAATGATGAAGTTTGGGAGTATCTCTTCTGTGATGGCCCGTACCCAAAATCATCTGATATTCCATCAGCTGTCTTAAGTAAGATGAAGCAGGAATTTGATTACTGGTACCCGCTAGATCTTCGAGTTTCAGGAAAAGATCTTATTCAGAATCATTTGACATTTTTCATC
>NC_025701.1:3931011-3933509 GCF_000633955.1 Camelina sativa | reverse complement strand
GGCCACGTGGCATCAGATGTAATGGTCACATCATGTTGAATTCTGAAAAGATGTCAAAGTCAACTGGAAATTTCAGAACCCTGCGCCAGGCTATTGAAGAATTCTCTGCCACTGCCACAAGATTTTCTTTGGCTGATGCTGGTGATGGTGTCGACGATGCAAATTTTGTGTTTGAAACTGCAAATGCTGCAATTTTACGGCTGACAAAAGAGCTCACATGGATGGAAGAAGTTCTGGCTGCTGAATCCTCTTTAAGAACAGGCCCTCCATCTACATATGCTGATAAAGTGTTTGAAAACGACATGAACATTGCTATCAGATTGACTGAAAAGGCATACAAAGATTGTATGTTTAGGGAGGCACTTAAAAATGGGTTTTACGACTTACAAGCTGCTCGAGATGAGTATAGACTCTCTTGTGGACATGGCGGCATGAACCATGACTTGGTACTGACCTTTATGGATGTGCAGACACGCCTCATTGAACCAGTCTGTCCCCAGTTTGCAGAATATGTTTGGAGGAAACTTTTGAAGAAGGAAGGTTCTGTGGTATCAGCAGGCTGGCCAACATCAGCTGAGCCAGATTTGGTGCTCAAGAGTGCAAACAAATATTTGCAAGATTCTATTGTGTTAATGCGAAAGCTTCTACAAAAACAACTCTTAGGTTCCAAGAAGGCTGGTAAGAAAGGTGCTCAAGTAACTGCAGTGCCAGAGGGGAAGTTAAGAGGCCTAGTATATGTGAATGAGCAATTTGATGGATGGAGAGCTCACTGCCTCGAGATTCTGCAAAGCAAATTTGACCAACAAACCCGTCGTTTTGCCCCAGATGCAGAGATACTTGCAGAACTAAGGGAGATATTGAAGAAGGAGGGACAAGCAGATAACTTCAAACAAATCCAGAAGCTTTGCATGCCTTTCCTTAAATTCAAGAAGGACGAGGCAATATCTATTGGCACTCAGGCTCTAAATTTGAGGTTGCCTTTTGCAGAGCTTGACGTCCTTCGGAGTAACATGGACTTGATCAAGCGACAACTTGGTCTTGAAGAGGTTGAAATATATTCTGCAAGTAACCCTGACGATGTTTCAAAAGCTGGTCCACATGCTTCACTGCTGACGCAGAATCCACCATCTCCAGGCAGTCCAACCGCTATCTTTGTGACCAGGTAAAAGCTAGTTATTTCATTACAATTGCTTCCTAATAGAAGCAGCATGGATACTTTTTTGTTTCTGGTCAACTAAACTGAACGAACTCTTAACTGTTTCAGCACCTAGTGTCTGCCCTCCAGCCTACAAGTGTGGGAGAAGTTTCAACTACAAGCCAAGAGGTTGAAGGATTGGGAGTTTGCAGAGATTTTGGTATTTTATTATGAGTTAGACTTAATAGTTAAGTTTGTTGACTTCTTTGCTGAGTTTTTGTCTTTTATTTCTGGTATTGTGTGGTAAGACTGTTCTTTCTTATCGATACAACAATATTGCTCATATGTGCTACTTTTTTCTCCTGATCAGCTTTTTCTAGATTTCTTTTACTAGTAAAGCTTTACTGGACCAAAACAAAGTTGCCAATGCTCATTTACAAGAAACTTGATTTTAAGCATTAAGAAAGTCTAGTTTCTTGCTATAGCTTAATTGTCTAGGCTCTTTAATACTGATAGTGAACAAGTAGAACAACAAGGACGAGAAAGTTACAGATTGGGATAAACAGAGGAGATCTAAGTTAACATGTATTCACTATGGACAAAAGAGTCTATCTGATTCTGACTGCGATCCAACTCTGTAGCTAGGGATAACAAAATGCCTTAGTCTCCCTTCCTGTTTCTTCATGTACCCTTCGCACAAGAAAGCCTTAGAGAACTTGTTTTCTATTTCCCTGTTCACATCATGCACGAACACATCGGTCTCTCCTCCCTGTTTCCTGTTCCTCGCCATCATTCCCGCTGTGTAAATTGCTGTCATTCTCCCAGGAGCCTCATCGTAGTAGCCAGTCGGTGCGTCAACCATGATTAGATCCCAACTAGTCTCATAGATATCTGCAGGCAAACCCTTGAGTGCTAGTTGACACATTGAGTACCGTGGGTCTCCAATGGCTGTGCATTCAGGTCCTTTCCCAACTTCTATGAGATTATCGGCTTGATTGACTTTACTGTCGTATGTTACATGGTACGATTCCAGCATTGGAAACCGTCTCTTGATCTGTTTTATCCATGCTTCATCTTCTTCAAGAAATACCGTCCGGCCTCCATAGTTGAGAGAGCTCCACATGAGGCTGTCATGGCCTAGACCAAACACCAAGAAATTGCAGGGTGACTTCTTGCTGAGTATGCTACTGCTAACTGCTATTTCTTTGAGCGTTTGTTGTGGTATGATAACTGAAGTCGAGTAATGGATCAGGGCTTGTGCAAGGGAACGTGGTAGCTTATTGCAGGCACCAGAACAACGCTCTGATCTCCTATCTTCTGGAGTTTGGCGTGACCGTGAAGATGTCAGAGTTGATCTCAAGAT
>NC_025701.1:3918703-3930790 GCF_000633955.1 Camelina sativa | reverse complement strand
AACACATCGGTCTCTCCTCCCTGTTTCCTGTTCCTCGCCATCATTCCCGCTGTGTAAATTGCTGTCATTCTCCCAGGAGCCTCATCGTAGTAGCCAGTCGGTGCGTCAACCATGATTAGATCCCAACTAGTCTCATAGATATCTGCAGGCAAACCCTTGAGTGCTAGTTGACACATTGAGTACCGTGGGTCTACAATGGCTGTGCATTCAGGTCCTTTCCCAACTTCTATGAGATTATCGGCTTGATTGACTTTACTGTCGTATGTTACATGGTACGATTCCAGCATTGGAAACCGTCTCTTGATCTGTTTTATCCATGCTTCATCTTCTTCAAGAAATACCGTCCGGCCTCCATAGTTGAGAGAGCTCCACATGAGGCTGTCATGGCCTAGACCAAACACCAAGAAATTGCAGGGTGACTTCTTGCTGAGTATGCTACTGCTAACTGCTATTTCTTTGAGCGTTTGTTGTGGTATGATAACTGAAGTCGAGTAATGGATCAGGGCTTGTGCAAGGGAACGTGGTAGCTTATTGCAGGCACCAGAACAACGCTCTGATCTCCTATCTTCTGGAGTTTGGCGTGACCGTGAAGATGTCAAAGTTGATCTCAAGATGAAGATGAGAATTAAGGTGGCAAGAAGACAAACAAGGAGAAGCTTGAGTTTGTGGCTTTGATTTGCTTTAGGCCTCATTGTCTGATTTCAAATATAACAACTTGGGTTCTGCAGAAGTTAAAGTCTTGTTCTTAGATTACTTATAGGAAATATGCTGATGAGATGAAAGCAGAAGTTGGGTTTATGCTTAGACATGAAGGTAAGGAAATTATAAGGGTACATGAGTACGACACAGCAGCTAATTTAAGTTTCTTGGTGGTTGGATTGTTTAAAAAAAAGTTTCAATCTTGAAAAGGATCATATGTTTGATGGATTGCTTAGTGCAATTGAAATACCAAGTAGTACACACAATAATTATTGATTCTATCTACTAAGACTACACAACTTTTAAATTTTACAAGAACAAGAATAAAATAAAGATTACATAAATATTAGCTTTCGACCCCACTAAAGATCAGTTAACTGTACATTGCAGAACCTCAACACATTCTTTCATTCCTTTTCCTGATATCTCATAAGTTGTTTCTTCCTTTAATGCTTCTTCTCTGATATATATATTACCTGCCAGTTGCAGCGAGAAACGCTTGAACCTACCCGTTATCACCTCTATGCTTCTTCTTACCCGCCCGAGCTTTGCGAACTGCTACCTGAATCTGTCTTTCATGTTCTTTCAACATTTCATTTAAGTTTCCTCCTGCAGAAACCAATGGCCCTGAGTAGTGCATTCTCTCTGTCTTTTCACCGTAACCCTAAAGATAACCAAAAAGAAAATTAGCCCACAAAAGAGTTTCAAAGAAAAGCACAATTACACTGTTTGGATGTTCTTCTCACCGGTATATTTTCTTTGTGTTTTGTATAACCTTTGGGTTTAACCAGGAAACGTTGGGACCAATCACCATCGTTCTGCCTGTTGTTGTTATAACTATCTTCAAGCCACCGTGGATTCGCTATAGCGAAATGTGATCCATCTCTAGCAGCTACCGAGTTTGAGAATCTTGACAACTGGGATGCTCCGCGTTGAACAAAAGACCGCTGTGTCCTCAGTTCTTTTCTAGGAGATCGGCTCGAACCCCTCAGAACATTCTCTCCATATCTATTTACCGAGGACACACCATAACGAGTGTTATCGACTTGTGGAGTTCCACTCTTGAGTGGTTCTATTCGGTATCTAGCTGCATCTTCATCAGGATTGAACTTTTCACGTTTCTTTACAAAACAAGAAAATAGACAGCTATTTAGGATCACATGAATGAATATAACCATAATATATGTGTAATAAGTGTATTATGCCAAGAATCAGACGTACTTGTATTGATGTCAGCAACTCAGCATTGGCATCTGGAGCCGACGCACCTTTAGATACTTGTTTTGACTCATTTTGTTTACTGCTAGTGCCTTTCTTTCTGGTGAATGAGAGGAAATTAGGACGTGTCAGTGTTCATTCAGCACAGAAGAGTTCTTTTTAAAATCTTATATCCTTCAGAAAAAATGTGTACATTCTGATACAAGTGGAATCTAGATCTTACCGTTTTGCTTCCTCTTCTCGAGCCTTCACATCAGTTTCCTTTCTCGGTTGGTACTTTGGTAAACTTGAGGGGTCACTTGCAAAAGGCTTTGTTGTAAAGAACTGAACAGAACGAAAAAGAAAATAAGTGTGAGACAAGTAGCATATAATTAAACCTGCATTACGCAAAACAAACCACACATTTGAAGTCATATATATCAGAATAAAGAAGCTAGAATCTATGATTTCATAGATGTTGTAAAGAAAAACCCAAAGTTGAATGTTATGGTAGTGTTTTGACCTCGCTTTGAAGGGCAGAATCTGTGGTTCCACGAGCATTTGGTTCTACAGCTAAAAGAACCTCAACTAGGGCCAAAGCTGAAGATGGAAGACTCTTAAATGACTCGGCTACACACCTTTTGTAGGGTTGTTGAGGTTTAAAGATGGTAGCATGTGGAAGTTTGGATTTTTTCCAATACTCTTCAGAAGGTGAGCCACAAAGTTTGAAGATCTTGTGTAGTTGTTCTACCTCGGTTCTACCGGGCATGATAGGCTTCCCATTAAAGAGTTCAGCTAGTATGCATCCTGTGCTCCACAGATCCACAGTAACTCCATAGTCTGTTGACCCGAGCAATAGTTCAGGTGGGCGGTACCACAAAGTCACAACACGGCTAGTGAGAGGCTGCTTCTGGTGGCTCCCGTAAAAGTTGGCAAGACCGAAATCTCCAATTTTGAGATTGTTGCTCTGGTCAAGCAGAAGATTAGAGCCCTTGATGTCACGATGCAATACACCTCGGCTATGACAATGTTCTAGACCATGAAGCAACTGTTTCATATAGCACTTAATCTGCCAAGCACAATAACATTAGACGTTCATCAACCACAAAATAATATAGTATGCATATATGTATTGTGAAGTGGGGAAATAGTAATAATACCTGTGCCTCGGAGAAGTTAACCCCAGGGGTTGAAGCTAGGCCAGCAAGATCGTGTTCCATATACTCAAATATAAGATACATACTCCCTGATACTCTTGAAGTGATCAAACCCTCAAGCTTCATAACATTAGGATGGTCAAGCCTTCTAAGGATGATTATTTCTCTTGCCATGAACCGAACACTGTCGGGATCCGAATTAGCAAACCGAACTTTCTTCAGTGCAACTAATTGGTTCGTTTCTAAATCCCTGGCTTTGTAGACACTGCTATACGTCCCTTGTCCAATCTAAACAGTAAACAACAATGTCAAAATGCAAGACAAAGACAACAAAAACAAATCATCTCAAAGTTATAAAACACACACACAAAAAGGCCTCCTTACCTTTTCCAACTTCTCGAAAGAATCAGCCTTGCGTGGAATCCATCCATTGATAGCTTCTCCAGCAACAGAAGCCAACCAAGAAGGCCAACCAGCCATAACCTGAGCACCTCTTTCCCCATTACTAATGCTGCATATTCTAGACATCATAGGTTGTTGCAATGTCCCTTTGTTGTTGCCAACCACGTCAGTGTTGGTGGGCCGTCTCTGAAACAACGATCTAGAAGACTTTCTCTCAAGATTCACCTTCTTCTCCGCAAGAACCTCATCATTGTTCTTGGCATCAGCAATAGGTATCAACAACCTCAATGTGGAGTCATTGTTGTTGTTGTTGTTGTTGTTGTTGTTACCGCTTCCCTCTGATCCTACATTGTTGTTGTTGTCTTTGGTAGAGGAAACAAACTTTTTCTTCTTCTTCTTGGAGGTTTTATTAGGCTTGCGTCGTCTCTCCTTCACAACAACATTGTTGATAATGGTATCGTTCTCGACGTTATCATTTGCTCGTGTTCCTTTGGTGCAATTGCATCCCATAATTCTACAGAGTTTCTTGATTCCTTGAACCGTCCACAGTTTCCTGACCGGAATCAGGAAACTGTATGTTTTGATTAGCCTCCTAATCTTTCTTCTTTCTTTTTTTCTTCACTCAAGAATGATATTTGCACCCCACACCACAACCAATCCCCACAGAGGACAAAGAATCCTGGAACTTATTGGATTTAACACAAATCCTAAAATCAAATGTATGATATATGGAAGAAGGGGTAACAAAAAAGACAGGAGCCTTTTTGTTGATGTAACAAAACTGGAGAATTTGAGGTCAGTTTCGTGATGTTGATTCAAAATAACGATTCGTATTCAGGATTAAAGGAAAAAAATACGAATAGCCGCCTATAAAAAAGACTTGGGTCAGTAGAGGAAAAAAATATAAAAAAATGATGGTAAGATTAAATGGAGAGAGAGAAATTTGAGTCTTTTGAGTGATTCCTAAAATTGCGAATAGCCGCCTATAAGAAAATGTGAAAATTAGAACAGCAACGGATGAACTGAAGATTGTCTTTGTCTTTTGTCTATTTTAGGTAATTCAATAAGCAAACAGAAATAACCAAAATTATGTAACAAGGAGAAGAAGAAGAAGAAGCTGGTTTCTATCTGTCTCTACAGAGCAAGTGTTTGAAAATGACAGAGGAGACACAAAATTAGTAACTTACTTTTAAGTAGGCTGTGTTGCTGATACGTGAAGTGATCGTCACGTGGAGCCCTGTGGGGGGACACAACACGTCAAACTTAACTTAAATTAGGCAGACTGTTGTTATTAAGAGTGAAATACCATATGAGATTTGGAAGACATAAAATTAAAAAAAAAAATAACAACGAAAATGATTATATGATAAACCATCCTTACAAAATCTGGACTGCAAACTCCTGTTATATAAAATCATATTCTTAGTCGAAAACAAAGTTTCAAGTCACTACAAAACATATGAAGCAAGAGCTCCAAAAACACAAGAAAGCAGAGAACTAATAGCCTCCCTTGAGATCGTTGACGACATCGTAAGGGATGGGAGTGACAGTCTCCAAGGTCATTCCTTCGACCATGAATCCTGGTTTGGGTCCTTTAGGCTGTCTCTTGGTGCTTATTGTCTCACCATTGGCTTTGGCTGCAGCTTTAAGCTCATCGTTCTTCTTCTTCCTCAGCTTGAACTCCTCAGCACACCTTGATTGCTGGACATGCTCCACACGCACATGGATCCTCTTCCTTATGATCCTGTTGCCAATCTGAAACACCCCCCATACATACATATGTTAGTAAACGATACACTAAATACGTCAGTAAACGATACACTAAAGATAGCCAATTGCAAAACAGATTAGTGTTATTGTCATTAGGGCAATCGCACAAATAACATATATATAGAGACAAGACTTTGAGTATACAAATGTTTATTGATGAACTCAAGCCAAACTACAACAATGCAATTAGTGATCAAACCAAACATACTAGCAGTTCAATGACCAGGAGTCTCAAGTATTGAACCAATGTAAAGATGCAAAAAGGGCCAATTCATGACACACAAACTATGTTAAGGCTCAAGACTAAACGAAATCAAAGCTATCAAATTTCGAATCTGAAACTAAAGCTGAGTTCAATTGTAGCAAAGAATGATACATTTCACGAGCTCAATCACACATTTCAATATTAAACGAACAGATCAACAATTCAAAATCTCACTATAAGCTTCAATCCTAATCCAACAAGACAAAAAAGTTGAAGGGATGTGAGAGAGAGAGAAAGAGTTCAACAGACCTGTTTGTTTACTTCGACACCGACGGCGCGCTTGGTGACGTTCCAGATACGACCAGTACGACCATGGTAGAACTTGTGAGGCATACCCTTGTGGATCGCACCATTCACCTTAACATCGACGTAATCGCCGACCTTGAAGGTCCTTAGGTATGTCGAGAGTGGAATGTAACCCTTCTTCCTGAACGGCCTCGCGAACAGATCCCTCGTTCTCGCCCGTACTCCATGACCTGCCGGCATTTTTCCGTCTCTTTGGGTGGATGCGAAATGTGATTAGGGTTTTATTTATATCTCTCCCTTCTCTCTTTCGAGATTAGGGTTCTTTTTCTTTCTAAACGGGCCTGTTGGCTCATAAAGTTGGGCTTAAATTTGTACATACCCATTTGAATTACTGATCGACAAAGGTTTTTATTGTGATGTTAACCCTTACACTGTAAAACGTTTTGTGTTAACGCCCCAATTTAACATAAAAATTCAAATTACACCCAATTTTAATTGCTTGATGAATCTTTTGTATTCGGTTTTATGAATCAGAAAGAATGAATTCTTATCAGAGAGAAGCTACAGGAGAATCCCATAAACAAAATTTTACAACGTCAGTCAAAAAAGATAAAGCGTGTAAAAAAGAAAGAATTGGATGTTATTCTCAAAGAAAGAAACTCTTTGAAAAGGAATTGAAAGATTAGTGAATCTCTATATAAGCTTCTTCTTCTCAAAGTATTGCTTCAAGTAGACTACCTGTAAACCAGAGACAGCGATGCATATACCTAGCGACATTACACTGTACCAAGCCACCCTTGAGTTCGTTTTCTCACTCACTGTCCTCATCTCTGCTTCTCTGTAACAAAAAATTTACATTTTGATCCACAAAACTTTTGTCAGCAAAGAAGGCAGAAGGAGAAGTAGTAAATGCAGCTGTGAAGAATTTTTACCTGTTTCTTAGGTAGATTAGATTTTCATGGATGGCTTCGACTGCACCTTCTAGTTTCCTAATCTCCAGCTCCACACCCTATGTTAACAACATGCAAAAATCACAAAATGTCATAAAGAGAAAAACTTTTGTGAATCAAAAAAAACATAGGCATCTATCTACTCTCTGAAACAGTAAAATCTCTCTGCATCACTGCTCACCTCGATCTTCTCTTTCTTAGCAATAGAGGCCCAATCCTTAGCAGCGATTCCAGTTTTCCAGTCAATGTTGATGCTAACATTTTTGTTGCCGTGACTCTTTGCATCAGCCCAAAAGCAAGCCAAGTAGTTCCCTGATTCTTGTGTTGTAAATGCAAACTGGCCATGCGTTACGTTTTCCATGTGGTGCAGATTGTTTCCATATGGGGATGTCACCTGCACCCATAAACATTTCTCAAAAAACTCAATAGCCAAGAAACAGAGGATACTATCTAGCTAAGAGTATACTTAGTTGAGACTCTCTTCATTAATAGACGTCAAACTTGAATGCAAATCCAAATTAAAACCGTAAACTAATCATCATCATCATCATCATCATCATCATCATCATCATGAGCATAATTTTCCAAAAAAGGAAACTTCGACTGATCATTAATTTTATAATCGTTTCTAATTACGTGTGTGAGTAATTGAGGGGAACGACTTATGGATCAGTTGAGATTAGGGATCTAGTAAAAACCATTAATGCAGAGATGATCGGAACATGAAATCGAAGAGAAAGATAGATACCTTGACGGAGATAGTAGGCATGACGCCATGATCCTCAGAGATGATGAGGTAATCAGCCAAAACGACGACATTGCTCTGGATTTCTTCAGATACACACTTTGTTCCCGTGGGTGGCACATCTAACCATACAGCCTCCCCCACCGGAATCATCACCGGAACCAGGAAGAAGAGTAGTAACGCCGTCGGGAAGCTAGGGAGCATTTTAGCAGCAGTCATCATCTTCATCGAGTTTCCGATTGTATTCATCGATCGTTGTGTTTCTTTCTGGTGGCCAGATCTTTGCTCCAAGTGTTTCTTTTTTCTGATTTGTTCTTGGGAAGCAGTACAGACGATTCGATTGGGCTTTTGATGAGACTACTCCATGGGCTTGAGAATTGAGTTAAGGTGATTTGTATAGGGTCCAATAAAGATCTAAAATAAGTAATTTACTTTAAATTTATTACTAAACACTAAACAATACATTTCAACTACTAGTTGCCTTCTCTAATCTCATATTCCAATTGTTTTTTGAAATCTTATCTGTATATATACGTGCACATTGGAGTCATAAAGGCAAAGATTTGGCAGAGTCTTTTAATAGATTTGTGCAATTCCTTTTTTGTTTTTGTTTTTAATAGACAAATTGGCAAACTTAATAAACTATTTCATGAGATTAAAAGTATAGCCAGGCTAACTAAAGTAGTAGTATTATTTTAATCAATTTGTTTTACTATAATAAATTACTCCATCTGTCCCACAAATGTTGATATTTTGGGATATTTTTTTTGTCCGACAAAGATTGATGTTTTGTAAACTTTAAAAAATAATTATTGAAAATATTTAAAATTTTGAATTGTTATTGGTTATAAATTAAATAATATATGTTTAGTCAAAGAAAAAATATATTTAAACTCAATAATTATTTTTTTCTTAAAATGTGTAAAAGTTTATAAATATCAATCTTTCAGGGATAGGGATAGAGAGAGTAGATATCTGCTTAGATACAATACAAGTCATCATGTCATTGTTAATATTTTGTTTGAATAATTCATACTATAACTTATCCTTTTTATGGAAGTGGTAAACCTATCACAAAGTCAGCTCAAAATCTAGCATTAATTCGTGTGTTACGTAATCATCATCATATATTTAGCTAGGGACAACCTATAACGTAGTTTTATTTCTTTGAAATTGGGGTTAAAATTTTTATCGCCTAATAAAAAAATCAAAAAAACTTTAAAAAAGCGAATTTGGCCCTTTGAGGACTTAAGGTCGTAGAACGACCGTAGCTATTCTCAAGGAGATAAAAACGGCCAAACAAGGGAAGGGAGAGCATAACTTTTTAACTAATCTCGCTTTTTTCTTCTCAAAACAATGCAAAAACTCTCAAGAGGTGGATAGATCGTGCCTAAATTTTTATTAACAAAAAAAACAAAGAAGCTTGTGAAGTTCTTTTCAGGTATGTACACACATTCATCTATGGTTGATTCGAGTTAAAAACCACCCCTAATTATAATGAAAAAAAGTGTCTATACAATCAAAATGTAAATTGTTACTTGTGTTATTGCCGTGGCAGTGCAGAACGATTGCGATGTTTTTTTATGTTTGTTTTTTTATATGGTTTTCTCTACGTACGCTTTCGTTTTAGTTATTGCCCATCTGGTTAAACCTAATTTTTTGAAGTTTTGGGAGATTATAATTTTCAATGATTTATGCCATTTACAAACTAATCAAGAGTTTTGCTTGCGTACACACTCGTGGGAAATTGAAATCATTCCGCGTAATATGATAAATTTGTAAGGTGTTGTTTTGTTTTTTTCTCTCTTTCTTTTATAAAAAAAAAAAATCATAGAGTTTAGTCAGAGTTACTTACTTACGTGTTGTTGTGTTGTCATGTCCTAAAATGAAGTAACTTGATGATATCCGTATATACTCCGCGTCAAATTCAACTCCGATGAAAAGGATTGGTCTCTCAGAACAAACAAACAAACAAGAGCTTGTTTGGATCATTATCTGTTTTCTTTGTCAGAATGGTTGTTGGATTATAATTAAACAAAACGCCCCCACTTAAATTATCATATCATAACTCCATCAAGGAAATCAAAATTTAGATTTGATTGGGATGTAAAAAGCCATTTTTCATGCCAAGTCAACAACGGCTATTGGCTACCAATAATCTCTTAAGGATTTTATTATAGAAGAATCTGTGATTTATAATTAAACGTGTAATTAAGTCACTTTCTTTTGGAATCGAATCACACACACCTTTTCTTGATTCTCATTTCTTTTGATCTTTGAACCTAACTTTTTTTGTACGCTTTCTCGAAATTCTAGAGCTCAGATCTTCAGATTCGTGTGGTACGTAATGTGGTCAATGGGTTTGATAAGGCGTACGGCAATGTCCAGCGCCATTAGAGCTTCATCATCATCACAAAGGACATGGCTTGTTCATCAGGGTGGATCAAGAAGCTGCTTCACCGTCAACACACCGTCGTCGTCATCGAAGGAGGAAGAGAAGAAGAAGACGGAGAATAAAGATGTAACAATAGCGGAAGCGAAGAAGCTGATGAGGCTTGTGAATGTTGAAGACATGAAGAGTAAACTTATCGGTATGGGTGATAGAGATGTCGTCTCTTACGCTTCGCTTTTAGAAGCTTCTCAAGGAATGGGTATCGCTAGATCTCCTGATGAAGCTCACATCTTTGCTCGTGTTCTTGACGATGCTGGTGTTGTCTTGATCTTTCGTGATAAAGTCTTTCTTCACCCAGACAAGGTCTAACAAAACTCGATATAAAAATACTCTGTTTTGTTCTGTTCTGTTCTTGATTTGTCTAAAAATCTTGACTTTTTTTTTTATTAAGGTGGTGGATCTGATTAGACGAGCGATGCCTTTGGATCAGAACCCAGAGGAGGATCAAATCAAAGATGAATTCAATAAGCTGAGAATCATGAAAGAAGAGATTGATGTTCTTGCTCATAGACAAGTGAGGAAGATTCTTTGGTGTGGTTTGGCTACTTCCATGGTTCAAATTGGGCTCTTTTTTAGATTAACTTTTTGGGAATTCTCATGGGATGTGATGGAACCAATCACTTTCTTCGCTACAGCCACTGGTATCATCGTTGGTTATGCTTACTTCTTGATGACGTCGAGAGATCCCACATATCAGGATTTCATGAAGAGACTGTTCTTGTCGAGGCAGAGAAAGTTGTTGAAGATTCACAAGTTTGATTGTGAGAGGTTTAAAGAACTGGAGAGGGTATGTAAAATGACGTCGTCTTGTCACGCAGCTGCGTCTATAAGGAATCGTGTTGGTTTAGAACTTGATCTCGAGGATGCTTTACAGAGTCGCAGAGACTGATTCATTATATATAAAAAACAGAACATTCCAGTTTTTCTTTGTCTTCTGGTGTGCATGGTTCCATCAAACTGAAGAAGAGATGATCAGTCTTTGCAAAAAGTTACTTACAACAAAGAGTGTGTTTTCGATCATCTTTTCTGCTTCTTATATAATACATAAGTAACCATTGACATGTATTTGTTGTTACTGTAAACTGTAAAGATTGGCTTAACAGATTTAACTGTTCTCGTTACATTGCAATTTTACAGTTTTGTTTTTGTGTGTATCTATAAGGACTTTGTGTAAACAACCCATTTCTTAACTCATTGTTACTTGCATGGAAAACACAGTAACACATGGTAACAGACAGTTGCTTTTGGATTCAAATTAAGAAAAGTGTCTTAAAGTTCCAAACCAAGAAATCAGCAAGGATTGGAGCGTTCTAGGCCATAAACACATTTCCTAATATATGTTTTGTTTCTCAAGTGTTCTTCCTGAAATGAGATGTATAAGATAATATTTTGTTAATCTAGACACGCAACATGGGCCAATGACAATGTCTAATGGATCATGAATGTATTTGGTAGGAGAACATTTGCATTATGAAGACACTTTTTTGGTCCAACATAGCTGTGCCACAATATCTAAGCGAAGTTGCGCTGTCTGGATGAGACGTTGTCGATTCCTTTTTTGGACATGATCATCTTAGACAATTCTTGAACTAAAAAATTTGCAGCAACTACTGCAAAACTTAGTGAAAACAAAAAAAATGAAAGTTAAATAGGATGGAAGCAAAAATACCTAATAAGAAGACATAGGAGCGTGGTTTGGTGATACTTTCATATATTAATGACTTTATTAAGAAAAACAAAAAAAGGTTTCCACTTTAATTAAGATCAGATTAGTTAATTCTGGAAATTGATAAAAAAAAAACAAATACAACAAAAAAGGAAAGTCCCAAACAATGAAGTTAATAAAAGAGAAGCAGATTACAAAAACGCAAAAAGCCGAGAAAACGTGAAGCCCATAAGGACGATCCCTTGTCGTCTTCCCCAAACACACAACTTTCCACTTCTGGTTACTGCCTTCATTAAACAACTGCCCCCTCCCTCCCTCCCTCCTCCTTCATCTTTTCTCTCTCTTTCTTCATTCTTGTTTTTATATTAATAATCTTTTTTACTTTTTCATCTTTATCCTTTGTATGATTCTCTTCAATCTGATTTAAAAAGTTTCAATTTGTTCATTATACAGTGTTGTTAGTCACATCTCTGTGAAAATTTTAAAATATCTTAACTAAAATTCCATAAAAAAAAGACTCTTTTTTTTTTTTTTTTTT
>NC_025701.1:3916981-3918559 GCF_000633955.1 Camelina sativa | reverse complement strand
TTTTTTTTTTTTTTTTTTGGAATCCCAAAAGGTACCAAGCTTTTTTTATTTTATTTCATATCATATCTTCTCTCTGTTTTAGCAAGAAAAAAATGTTACCGGCGAAGCCGACCCTGTTTTTTTGATTAGTGTGTGTGAGATTTGTCTTTTATCCAAATTAAGCTTTTTTTTAAAAAGGATATTATTATAATAATATGCAAATTGCCCATACTCTGAGACATGGGCATACGTATTTGGGTGGTCCCCCATTCATCGTCGTCGTCTGTGTTAGGGAGCACAAATAATAGAGAGTAGTAGAGAGACGGTAGCAGCAGACCAGAGACAGAAGAGGCGGTGATCGAGGTCTAGATTCACAATAAACCATAAAGAGCTTCTTAAAGAGTGTCACTAGACAAGATCTGATCATGGTTTCTTGAATCTTCTTCTTCTCTCTTCTTTCTTAAAGGTTGCTACTTTCCCTTTCCCCAAGTTTCCTCCTTTCTTTCTTTCTTTATTTATTTATATATATATATATATATTGAAGCTTCCTTCGATTGTTTTCTGCTTAGAGCTTAGCAGCAACTAGTCTCACTCTTCTTACTCTGTAAGCTCTTCTCGGGGTTGCGTTTTGTGATTAGTCCTTACTTTGAAGTTGATTAGTTAAAGCTATTTCTCTCTTGTCATCAATACAGTCCGTCTTTTATTTTATTTTTGTGAATAAAGGTATTTGTAGGTCTCTTTTTGATCTGGCTTGATGTGTGTTTGGTTTACTCAGGTTTTGTAGTCTGTGATCATTTATAAGAAGAAACATCCAATTAATCCCATCCTCTAAGCTATCTTCACTTTTACGATTGCTTTCGCTGTGGGACTTTATTACTCCTTTCCCAAAGGTATAGCTATAAAGACTCTTAAGAGTTTATATGATTAAGTCTACTTTATGTGTAGCTGTGTTTGGATGTTGAAAGGCAGATTTTTTCTCTGATCCTCGTTATTGTTAGTATTTGTCAAGTTGATCGTCCCTGTTGAGTTTTGAGTATCAACTACCATTTGTGTCGGCATCTTGCTGATTTTGGGTTGTAGGATGACTTAAGATTGGTAGTGTTCATGGAATTTGACTCCTTAGTTTAGTTACTTTGAGAATGGTAAATCATTGAACAGTGTAATATAGTAGGATGATCCCTGCACCTGTTGTATCCTGTTTTTGGATTTAGCTAGGCAGACTTTCTCGATGGAGTTACTCTAGTAGCACATACCTCTTTTTGCTTTGAAAGGAACTTAGGCCTGTAGCGACAACTTTGTTTGAAATTCTTAATTGGTTCTTACTGTTTCAAGTTTATCCTTATTCATTTTCTTGTATGACTGGTGAAGAATGCTTTTGTGTTGTCTCTTTAGCAGAGTTTTGCACTTAATTTTTGTTGTCTTGCCTCTGTGCAGGAAAAAAATGTCAGGGGCTAGGCCAAGTCAGTCCTCTGAGGGCTCGAGGCGATCAAGGCACAGCGCTAGAATCATTGCGCAGACCACTGTAGATGCGAAGCTCCATGCTGATTTTGAGGAGTCAGGCAGTTCCTTTGATTACTCAACCTCAGTTCGTGTCACTGG
>NC_025701.1:3852401-3916865 GCF_000633955.1 Camelina sativa | reverse complement strand
CTAGGCCAAGTCAGTCCTCTGAGGGCTCTAGGCGATCAAGGCACAGCGCTAGAATCATTGCGCAGACCACTGTAGATGCGAAGCTCCATGCTGATTTTGAGGAGTCAGGCAGTTCCTTTGATTACTCAACCTCAGTTCGTGTCACTGGTCCGGTTGTGGAGAACCAGCCACCAAGGTCTGACAAGGTGACCACGACTTATCTTCATCACATACAGAAGGGAAAGCTGATTCAGCCCTTTGGTTGTTTGCTTGCCTTGGATGAAAAGACTTTCAAAGTCATTGCATACAGCGAGAATGCTCCCGAGTTGTTGACAATGACCAGTCATGCAGTTCCTAGTGTTGGCGAACACCCTGTTCTAGGCATTGGGACAGATATAAGGAGTCTTTTCACTGCTCCTAGTGCCTCTGCATTGCAGAAAGCCCTTGGATTTGGAGATGTCTCCTTGTTGAATCTCATTCTTGTGCACTGCAAGACTTCTGCAAAGCCCTTTTATGCGATTGTCCACAGGGTTACAGGGAGCATCATCGTCGACTTTGAACCGGTCAAGCCTTATGAAGTTCCCATGACAGCTGCTGGTGCCTTACAATCATATAAGCTCGCTGCCAAAGCAATCACTAGACTGCAATCTTTGCCCAGTGGAAGCATGGAAAGGCTTTGTGATACAATGGCACAGGAGGTTTTTGAACTCACGGGGTATGACAGGGTGATGGCTTATAAATTTCATGAAGATGATCACGGTGAGGTTGTCTCCGAGGTTACAAAACCTGGGCTGGAACCTTATCTTGGTCTGCATTATCCAGCCACTGACATCCCTCAGGCAGCCCGTTTTCTGTTTATGAAGAACAAGGTCCGGATGATCGTTGATTGCAATGCAAAACATGCTAGGGTGCTTCAAGATGAAAAGCTTTCCTTTGATCTTACCTTGTGTGGCTCTACCCTCAGAGCACCGCACAGCTGCCATTTACAGTACATGGCCAACATGGATTCAATTGCATCTCTGGTTATGGCGGTTGTAGTTAATGAGGAAGATGGAGAAGGGGATGCTCCTGATTCTACTGCACAGCCTCAGAAGAGAAAGAGATTATGGGGTTTAGTGGTTTGTCATAATACGACTCCGAGGTTTGTTCCATTTCCTCTCAGGTATGCCTGCGAGTTTCTAGCTCAAGTGTTTGCCATACACGTCAATAAGGAGGTGGAACTGGAGAACCAGATTGTGGAGAAGAACATTTTGCGCACACAGACACTCTTGTGTGATATGCTGATGCGTGATGCTCCACTGGGTATTGTGTCGCAGAGCCCCAACATAATGGACCTTGTGAAATGTGATGGAGCAGCACTCTTGTATAAAGACAAGGTATGGAAACTGGGAACAACTCCAAGTGAGTTCCATCTGCAGGAGATAGCTTCATGGTTGTGTGAATACCACACAGATTCAACAGGTTTGAGCACTGATAGTTTGCATGATGCTGGGTTTCCGAGGGCTCTGTCTCTTGGGGACTCGGTATGTGGAATGGCGGCTGTAAGGATATCGTCGAAAGACATGATTTTCTGGTTCCGTTCTCATACCGCTGGGGAAGTGAGATGGGGAGGTGCCAAGCATGATCCAGATGATAGGGATGATGCAAGAAGAATGCACCCGAGGTCATCGTTCAAGGCTTTCCTTGAAGTGGTGAAGACAAGGAGTTTACCTTGGAAGGACTATGAGATGGATGCAATACACTCCTTGCAGCTTATTCTGAGGAATGCTTTCAAGGATGGTGAAACTACTGATGTGAATACAAAGGTCATTCACTCTAAGCTGAATGATCTCAAAATTGATGGTATACAAGAACTAGAAGCTGTGACGAGTGAGATGGTTCGTTTAATTGAGACTGCTACGGTGCCAATATTGGCGGTTGATTCTGATGGATTGGTTAATGGCTGGAACACGAAAATTGCTGAGCTGACTGGTCTTTCGGTTGATGAAGCAATTGGGAAGCATCTCCTCACACTTGTTGAAGATGCTTCGGTGGAAATCGTTAAAAGGATGCTAGAGAATGCATTAGAAGGTAACTCTCTTCCTAAGTTATACTGTTGCTAAGAATCTTCCAACTATTTGCACTGTTCAAGCCCTGTGCAGTGTGTTGTTTCTGATTCTAAATGATGAATCATGTATGTTGGCTTCCCTTTTTCTCTCTAAACAACTGAAGCTGAGTCTATAAACTTTACTTGCTTATCTATGCAGGAACCGAGGAGCAGAATGTCCAATTTGAAATCAAGACACAACTGACCAGGGCTGATGCTGGGACAATAAGTTTAGTTGTAAATGCATGTGCAAGTAGAGATCTCCATGAAAACGTGGTTGGGGTGTGTTTTGTAGCCCATGATCTTACTGGCCAGAAGACTGTGATGGACAAGTTTACTCGAATTGAAGGTGATTACAAGGCGATTATCCAAAATCCAAACCCGCTGATCCCTCCCATATTTGGCACCGATGAGTTTGGATGGTGCACAGAGTGGAATCCAGCAATGTCAAAGTTAACCGGTTTGAAGCGAGAGGAAGTGATCGACAAGATGCTCTTAGGAGAAGTCTTTGGAACGCAGAAGTCATGTTGTCGTCTAAAGAATCAAGAAGCCNAAAAGGATGCTAGAGAATGCATTAGAAGGTAACTCTCTTCCTAAGTTATACTGTTGCTAAGAATCTTCCAACTATTTGCACTGTTCAAGCCCTGTGCAGTGTGTTGTTTCTGATTCTAAATGATGAATCATGTATGTTGGCTTCCCTTTTTCTCTCTAAACAACTGAAGCTGAGTCTATAAACTTTACTTGCTTATCTATGCAGGAACCGAGGAGCAGAATGTCCAATTTGAAATCAAGACACAACTGACCAGGGCTGATGCTGGGACAATAAGTTTAGTTGTAAATGCATGTGCAAGTAGAGATCTCCATGAAAACGTGGTAGGGGTGTGTTTTGTAGCCCATGATCTTACTGGCCAGAAGACTGTGATGGACAAGTTTACTCGGATTGAAGGTGATTACAAGGCGATTATCCAAAATCCAAACCCGCTGATCCCGCCCATATTTGGCACCGATGAGTTTGGATGGTGCACAGAGTGGAATCCAGCAATGTCAAAGTTAACCGGTTTGAAGCGAGAGGAAGTGATAGACAAGATGCTCTTAGGAGAAGTCTTTGGGACGCAGAAGTCATGTTGTCGTCTAAAGAATCAAGAAGCTTTTGTAAACCTTGGGATTGTGCTGAACAACGCTGTGACCAGTCAAGATCCAGAGAAAGTGTCGTTTGCTTTCTTTACAAGAGGTGGCAAGTATGTAGAGTGTCTGTTGTGTGTGAGTAAGAAACTGGACAGGGAAGGTGTAGTGACAGGTGTCTTCTGTTTCCTGCAACTTGCCAGCCATGAGCTGCAGCAAGCGCTTCATGTTCAGCGTCTAGCTGAGAGAACCGCAGTGAAGAGACTAAAGGCTCTAGCATACATCAAAAGACAGATCCAGAATCCGCTATCTGGGATTATCTTTACAAGGAAAATGATAGAGGGCACTGAATTAGGACCAGAGCAGATACAGATTTTGCAAACTAGCGCGTTATGTCAGAAGCAACTAAGCAAGATCCTTGATGATTCGGATCTTGAAAGTATTATTGAAGGGTAATGCAAGAATCAAAATTTCTTTTATCTTTCAAAAATTTACCTGCTTTCTTATGTTGGGATTTGACTGTGCAGGTCTTTGGATCTGGAAATGAAAGAGTTCAGCTTAAACGAAGTGTTGACTGCTTCCACAAGTCAAGTAATGATGAAGAGTAACGGAAAGAGCGTTCGAATAACAAATGAGACCGGAGAAGAAGTAATGTCTGATACTTTGTTTGGAGACAGTATTAGGCTTCAACAAGTCTTGGCAGATTTCATGTTGATGTCTATTAACTTTACACCATCCGGAGGTCAGCTAACTGTTACAGCTTCCTTAAGGAAGGATCAGCTTGGGCGTTCTGTGCATCTTGCTTATTTAGAGATCAGGTAAAATATTCTTAATCATAATGCAGAGTATGTTGTTAAAAAAACAAAAGTGCATTGAGGATATTGGGTTGATGAAAACAGGTTAACGCATACGGGAGCTGGGATACCCGAGTTTTTACTAAACCAAATGTTTGGAACTGAGGAAGATGTGTCAGAAGAAGGATTGAGCTTGATGGTTAGCCGGAAACTGGTGAAGCTGATGAATGGAGATGTTCAGTACTTGAGACAAGCTGGGAAATCAAGTTTCATTATCTCTGCAGAACTCGCTGCAGCAAACAAGTAGTCCCCAAAAGAGAAGGGGGTCAATCAATAGTCACTGGATTTTCTTTGTTTGCTCCTTTCTTTATCGCTTTTCTGTTTTCGGTTTCAAATTTCAATAACGATGATATATCCATCCATTTTACATCTTCTGTGAACTCTTCTCTGAAGCTGTAATATATGGATGCATATCTATCTCCTCTCGAGTGTTTTGGTTTCATGATGTATCATTCAAAAGCTGATGTATGAGAGAAATAAGTTAATTCACTGTCTCAAACAAATACTCAGTCTGACAAAGTCACAATTACCTCCTTCTAAAGTTGCATTCAGATCTTACTAACTTCTTTTTGATGATAGAGAGGATATGCTTAATTCGCTGAATAGCTGCAGCTAGAGTCTATGCCTTGTGGTTAGTACATGAAGCCAGAGTTTAGAGGTAATGTATGAACCTTGACTATGTTGCATGAATTCTTGGTTTCAAAAACTTAGCTTTAGCTTAACTGCATGAAGAAGAGGTCAGACTTCTAAACTACTACAGGGATCTAATTAGCTGGCCATATGGAGTACACTTAGTTTGAACAAAGAAGCACATGGGCAAGTATGATCTTATTAATTAATTAATCAGTTTTATATTAAGCCCATACGTAAGAGTCTCTCAAGTAGATTATTTTATATCAAGGTAGCTTACCTGTTCCCATATCTAATTTGAAAGCTTTTAGATTAGATCAACCTCGACTTCTTACCTGTTTTTAGTCAACTTTAGAACACAACCAAACAAAATTGGATTATACAGAAGATAACAATGATACATGAGACAATGGAGCTCAAAATGGACAATGAAAGATCATCAGTTATTGTTTTTATTACATAAGACAAATCAAAGGAGAAAAAAAAAGATCTTTCCTTTACCAAACAGAACCGAAAAAATGAATATAGAGAGATCATTTCTTGGGTTGGAACTTGGATTTGATGTGTTTGACAGTTCCAGAAGATGTCTGGAAGGCTTGAGCCAAGATGTTGTCAGGAACAGGAGGAGTGGAACCAAACAAAGTAGCACCAAGAGACTGAGTACCAGGAAGCTGACTATTGAAAGCTGAAAGAACAGAGGCAGGAACACGACCATTGTTCTTCTGGAAATGGACAAGTCCTTTAGGGAAAGCAAAGACATCTCCTTTCTTGATAGTTTGAGAGATGAGCTTATTGGCAGTAGTGAGGAACCCAACTTCGAGTGAACCTTCGAGGACAAAGACGACTTCAGTGGCACGTGGGTGGGTGTGAGGTGGGTTTAAACCACCAGGTGCGTAGTCGATACGAGCGAGAGAGACACCGAGTGTGTTGAGTCCAGGGATTGTCATAACGTTAGCTCCAGTGACCAAGGCACCGAATGTGTTGTTTGTGAGACCTGGATTAGCTATTCCTTGTGAGAAGAAATCGGCTGGTGTTACTGCAGCTGCGTCTTTACAAGGAAAGCCATTGATCTTGATTCCTACAAACAGAGCATAAAAATTGAAGCTTTAAGTGGAACAGAGAACAAAACAGAGATTTTTTTTTTTTATATATTAAAGAATATATATACCGGAGGAGAGATCAGCGACGCAGAGATCTTGAAGCATGTCCGGATCTGCGGAAGCGAAGATGAAGACGGTGAGACCGATGAGGAGGAGGAGGAGAGTTTGAGTTGGTGATGAAGAAGCCATTGTTTGGTGGTGGTGGTGGGGCTGTGTAACAAGTTGAGAATTATTGTTTATAAAGGAAGAAGAGGAAAAGAGAATTGAAGAGAGTATGACTTTTCTCGTTGAGGCAAGGAACATGCCACTCTTCTCTTTCTCCTCCTCTGTCAAAAAATATATACACAAACGTCAAAGGTCAACGTATACTAAACGGATGGATCAGGGCTTCACACATTGGTTACACGGCATATAAGAATTGAATTATGATTACCTAATATGTAATAAAATAATGTGTATCAGGTAAGGTAATAACTGTTTGTCTTAATCTGTCTACTATATTTAAAGATAAGTTTACAAAAGTGTGCTTCGATTTTGTTTGGCTTTTCAAACTTGTATAGCATCCTATTTTGATCATCGTGGCGTGGTGGGAGTATCATACAGTATCAGTTATCAAATCAAACAGCCTCACCGTTTCTTTGCAACGACCGTGTTTAAAGGGGTTAATTTCTTTTCACGAGCGTTGTGAAGCGCGTGAGAGAAGCTAGGCGTCGTCTTTAATGGGTTTGGGTTAGGTGTATCGATAATTTTTTTTAGTTTGGGCTTTTTGGTATTTAAAGCCCTCATCTAAGATGACGCGTTATGCATTGAAGAGAGGCCACATCATAATCGTTTCTTTCTTTTTTATTTGGTCGTTGGCGCTACACGGCGCCGTTTTTTATTACGGCGGAGCCAAACTTGAAAATTTTAGATAGAAAATAATTTATTTTTTTTAAAAACAATAATAATAACATGAGAAAATATTTAAGTAGAATGAATTGGTTGCATTTTATTAGCGAAAAGATTGTTTAAAGTTTTTCTCCGTATTTTTGTGTGACCAAACTAGAAAAGGGTTGATTGTTAGAAAAAAGAAAGAAAGAAAGAGAAAGGTTTGATTTGAAATTTCGCATAAATCAGTCCCAACTCCCAACATAATTTAATGACCCAACGAAATAGAAAAAAATGATTTAAAGACAATTATTTTACATTTGTTTTCTTCTTTGTATATTGTATTCATCTACAAAAAAAAAAAAAATTGGCATGGAATTCTAATTTTCGATTATTTGATCAAATAAAGTATTTGTGGAAAGAAATATGGAAATATCTAATGAAATCTACAAATACAGTATGTCTGAATATTAAAGGAATAATGGTGTAAATTTACAAAGAGATTATAATAAAATAATAAAGTTAACAAATCCTAATGATCAAATGAGGTCAACAAACTGTGGTGTCAAGAAGGAGGTTTTGGGTATACATATCAAGCTTAGATTTATGCAATCTGTCAGTCATATCCTTTAGTATCTGAATGGCAAGATTTTTTTTTTTTTGAACAACCGAATGGCAAGATTATGATTTACGAAATCTAATTAAAGAAACAAAATATTCTAATAAAATCTCTCCAATGACTGGTAGTTTAATGCAAATTATCTCTCTCACATTCTGGTCTTCATTGTAATTTTGTTTCCATAACAAAAACCTGTTTATATAAAAAGACCAGGGTCGATGCTTTCTTCTCAGCTTGTAGTACTGACCACTTTCATTCATATTCATTTCGTTCAAATTCATTGAGAGGAAAACAATGAAAACGTTTTTGTGGGGTTGGAGTCTCGCAGGAGTACTCATTCTCTTCAACATTCTTGCAAATGGGGAAACGGGTTTTGATGAAATAGGAATGTTAAACGATTTCAATGGAACAAATGCTAATGTTCTGATGGTAGGACTCACTCTTGTCCAAGCCGATGCTGCTAAAGGAGCGGGTAACTATATATCTTCTTCCCATCATTTCAATTCAGATTTTATTTTGATTTCGAATGTTTAAATTGAACCGTTGATTTTTTTTGTAATATGTTTAGGGGAAAGTATATATAACATGCAAACGAAATTTAGATATATATATTATCATTATAAAGTTCTTGATTGACATTTTCATGACACAAGGATACATTCTTATTTGTGGCAGTGTGTCTGGATGGGTCAGTGCCTGGATATCATTTGTATCGAGGTTATGGTTCAGGAGCAAACAATTGGATCATTCAGTTACAGGTTCTTACTTAAGATATAGGCTAGAGCTCTTTTTGAACTTTTTGTATAGAGTTACGTATACCCATAATCGTAAATAAGGGTATAATTTGGTTGAAAGGGAGGTGCGTGGTGCACCAGCATAAAAGATTGTCAGAACCGTAAGCATAGTGGCTATGGATCGTCTACCTTAATGGAGAAAGAGTTGGCGTTTACAGGATTACTAAGCAACAAAGCCGCTGAGAATCCAGGTTTTTCTCAAGATCGATCCATTGTATAACAAAAATGTAATATATGTTGGTGAAATCGTTAATGAGTATTTTTGTTACAAATCAATGTTGCAGATTTCTACAACTGGAACAAAGTAAAAGTCCGGTATTGTGATGGCGCATCCTTTGGCGGTGATAGCGAAAACAAGGTTAGCTAATTAAAATTTTTTATAAACATATATATACATGATCTTTGAGATATTTCACTAATATCTTTAGATTCCTATGGTTTTGCTTACAATTAGGCGGCGCAACTTCAGTTTAGAGGAAAGCGTATATTTTTAGCTGTCATGGAAGATTTGATGGCGAAGGGAATGCGACAGGCAAAACAGGTATATTTATATATTTCATATATTTTACTTATCACTATGTTTTTAACCCTAAGTTGTGTTAACTAATATAATATTTATACTACGTTTTAAGGCTTTGCTTAACGGATGTTCTGCTGGAGGTCTTGCAGCTATTTTACGATGCGATGATTTCAATGACTTGTTTCCTCCTACCACCAAAGTAAAATGCATGAGCGATGCTGGCTTCTTCCTCGATGCGTGAGTTGTATTTTTGTTTTTCATGAAATTAGTATATTGATTGGTTGTGTGACTGATTATGTCTTGTACGTTTGTAACTGAATAGCGTTGATGTAGCTGGAGGTCATTCTATAAGGCGTATGTATTCTGGTGTTGTAAACACCCAGGTACGAGTATAACGTTTGGATGTCTTGATGTTGATGATATATGTAAAGACATCGTTGAACGCTAATCCAAAACTGTTATTTTTTTAACTTCTAGGGTTTGCAAAACACGCTTCCTCGCACCTGTACAAGCCATATCAATCCAAGTTTGGTAAAGTCATTGCTGAGCTTATAGATATTGTGTTTATGTTAATTATAATGATGCTATGTTTCCTCAGTTATGTAACTTACTTGCAATATCCTTTAGTGTTTCTTCCCTCAATACATAATCAACCAAGTCAAGACCCCGTTGTTTATTCTCAACTCCGGTGTTGATGCGTGGCAGGTTATTTATAATTCCATACATATCTTTGGATTCTTGTATATGATGGAAAATGGGAGTTTAATTTGCTTGTCTTGAACTATCTTGTTTCTTTGTAGATTGGAAATAGCTTAGCTCCACCATCTGCTGATCCGAGTGGCAGTTGGCATAACTGTAGCTTTAGCTTCAGGTGCACTCCCTCTCAGAAGAAATTCTTGGCAGGTAAGAATGATCATATATAAGTTTTCATGAAACCTACCACTCTTTGATCTAACGAAACTGATCATCAATATTGTTTCTTGCTTTGGAATATATCCGAGTTTCAGGTTTCACGATAAGCATGTTAAATGCGTTAAAGACCTTTGCGACGTTTAGCAAGAACAGAGTGTTGATTACCTCTGGATGGGCTCATTGTCAAGCGGAGAGACAAGTTGCTTGGTTTCCTGGAAACTCTGGACCGGGTAAAGCTAAGGTGAGAAAAACCAAAAAAAAAACGCTAATAATTTTAAAAATGATCATGATTCTCATATTTTTTTTGATCACACACTACTGCTTTGATTTGAAAGCAAAAGTACAAAAATAATGCTTGTGCCTTGTTGTTGGAAAAAACGAAAACAGGGGATTGCTGTAGCAGTTGGAGATTGGTATTTCGAAAGAAAAGCTCGGTCGTAAAGTATGATTATCCTCGAGACATTATAAAAAATCGTCATTATGAAATGTTTGTTTTATTTCACCCACATCAACTAAAATTGACGTTTTAATACAAAGACAGAGAAGGAATCTAATATATATACACATGCATGTAGTTGTTGTATCATTGTCCTTATCAAATCATATAGTCATAAGACGTCCAAGGTTTTTTTCTCTATTTCTTTACGCACAAGAGATCTCCGAAGTTTCACTATCGAAAATGAAAGAATGGTATTTGTCTAATAATATCAGCATCGTGACTAGTGCCAACACATTTTCAGAATTTCCGAACGTCGTTGTATGTAACATACTCGATCGACGTCAAATATATAGATATTAAGTGAACAAATCATAGGAGATTGAAAAAAAAAAAGGCAGGCAAAGATTCCACGACATTCTCTTTTCTTTTTTTTTCCTAAATTCTTTACTCACAAGTATACCTTTATTTAATCACTAACAAGTAACAAACCGCGACAAGTGTTTCTGTTAATCATCATCCTTACATAACCATACGCCAATCAAAGGCTAACACAATGATTGGTTATTTGGTTTTATGTAGCACCAATTATTCGTTTCACATGCACTCTCGCGTTCCACTAAACCTTTATTATAACGCAAATGCATATTTCATGATATCTTTTAAAACTTCACCTCGATCAATATATTTGGCATATATATACATGTTTAATCTTTTATTTGAACAAAGTGATTTATCTTTTTTTTTTCCGCCAAAAGTTTCCTAAATATTTTTCTTCTTGACATTTTAACGTTGAAATTAGACTAACTTTAAAGTCAAACAAACATTTCAGCACTATTTTACTTACCGGTCGAGTTATTGCGTTAGGTTATTCCTAAAAGTAAAAAAGTGTTTATTTTGGATTGCAATATTAAAAGAGTGTTATAAAGTAATTTAATTGACTTAAGGATAATAAAATTTGAAAACGATCCCATCACTTCCTACATGTTTATTAAGGTCAAATCCGCGAGCTATTCCGAATTTTCCACGGCGAAAGAATATTCCGACGCCGGCCAAAACATAAGTTTCTGGTCAATGGGGACAATTCCAATTCTCTGACAAGACTCTTGTTAAAAGCACAGACAGACAAGAAGACTAATCACATATCGACACAGTGAAAGTAATAATAATTGATTTCAGAAAACTTACGTAAAATATATTATTAAATACGTATTTTAAACTTGGATCCTTTAGAGAAAAAAGAAAGGTGTACCTTCTTATTATTAGTTGAGCTAATATCCCACTTGAGTTTTATTTATCTTTTTTTCGTTTTTCAATTTTATGTTTTCTTTTGTCGTTTAATTCATTACAGGTCTGAAAAATGATGAAGGATGTGACTATGGATCACAATTCGTTCACGGGAAACAGACAGAAGCAGATTTATTTACGTTCATCAACGGATTAATGGCAAACACAGACCTCTCTGATGAATCATCAAAAATACTTACTACACATAAATCTTTATAACAAAACAAAAAAAAAAAGTATATAGTATGATATTGAAAGGTTTGCAAAAGAAAGAAGAATATTTGACGTATAAAACACACTTCAAAAATAAACATAAAAATAAAGACAGCTCCCTTTTTTTTTTTTAACCCATAAAAATATACAGAACACTTCAATCCACTGTACGTATTGTATGTATATTGTAATCTTTTTGTTCTTCTACATCTGTTAGAATTAAGAAAGAAAAAAAGAAAAAGAAAAAATCTAAAGGGACTGACCAAAAGAGACGGCCATTCTCTGAAGATCCTTGGAGAACACGTCACTAGCTTCAGTTGTGCCCAAGTTCTCGTTTTGGCTTTGGCTCCAAGGATCAGCCATGTTCGAAACATTGGCTAAGTAATCTGTCTCAGATTTAATGTAGATTGGTTGAGAGCTTTGACTCTGTACAGTGCTCCCGATGAAGAACGGTGTGTTCAAATACTCTGACCATTTTATTTCTTCGAAGTTATGATTTTGTTTAACTTGTGAAGAAGAAGAAGAAGAGTTTGGGATTGACCATGAGAATCCTCCGCCATTGTCGAAGAAGTTTGAGGTGTTGTTGTTGTTTGTCTGAAACTCCCAATTTGGTGCAGCCAATTTCACATGTTCTCCTCCGGAGACAGGACTCGAACTATTGTCTTGGGGAAGACTAATTAATGGCTTTACGCATACCGGCGTCTGAAAGACAGAACCAACCATGTTTCCGGAGCTAAACTGCGTCGGAATCATCGAGCAGAGTGAAGGATCAGTTGTAACAGAGAGGCCGAGATTGGAGTTGAAGTTAAGCTTCTGAAAACCGAAGAAGTCGGAGAAATCAGATGGCCTTTCGAGGAAGAAGTCTTGATTAGTCGCGGAGGATGAACTAGGAGACTTGTTGTCGTTACCGCTTCTTTTGTTGTTGTTGCTTGTTGTTGGTTTGTCTTTGTCGCTAAAGCTCTCAACTTCTGAGATGGGTTTGTGTGTGTTTGGGTCAATACCTCTCTGTTTTAGTTTCTTCTTGATGCTTGAGTTCCATAGATTCTTGATCTCGTTGTCGGTTCTACCCGGAAGCCTTGACGCAATTTGTGACCATCTGATTAAAAAAAAACAGAGCAGAGCCAAAAACAGAGGAGACTTAAGACGTTGTTAAAACAGAGGAGACTTATCGTTAAGACAAAAACATGATCCTCTGTTTTTCTCTGACAGCATTATCGTTGGTAAGTAATTGTTACCTGTTTCCTAGGACAGCGTGAAGTTCGACGATGAGATTCTCTTCCTCTGGAGAAAAAGCTCCTCTCTTTAAATCAAGTCTCAAGTAATTGATCCATCTTAGTCTACAACTCTTACCGCATCTCTGTAAACCTGTGTAGTAGACTCAATTTTCTCATTACAAAAAGCAGCTTTGTAATAGTATATGACTTATGGGAAAATGAAGGAAGAAAATGTTACCAGCGAGTTTAGGAACAGAGCTCCAACAGCCATGGCCGTGGTTAGTGATGTGATTGAGAAGCTTCTCGTCTTCTTCAGGAGACCAAAGCCCTTTTCTCAGCTTTTGTTTGTAACAGCAAGAATGTCTACCCATTTAGTTTATCGAAAGCTGCAATGCTGTGCAAAGGAAAAAGAGAAGAAAGCTCTCTTGATTCTTTACAAGGATGGAAAGAGAAAAGAGTTTTTGAGCAGAGAGAATGTATATGAAAACTTTTCAAGGCTAATGGAATCTAAAAGAAAAAAAAAGGAAGAGAAAATGAAGTAACAGATCTGCAGAGAGAGAGGGTGATAGACTATTAATAGAACTAAGAAAAGTCACTTTCTTCATAGGGTTTGTTGAATTCCATGCCCTCTTTTTTTACTATTTTCCCTTTCTAAAAGTTTAAAAAAAAATTTGAAGCAATTTGATTGGTCCACGTCGGATTGGTTCGCACCAATGGTAAGAAAGTTAAGGTTTAAGAAATGGAGTTCATGTAGTTTTGACCTTTTTACATCACTCTAATCATCACACATCCGTCATCTCTAAATGGACCCAATTATGATCATACGTTCAAATGCAGCGATTAAAGTATGATGATCGACATATATTAATTTCAATCTAATCAATCGCCGAAAACTATTTCTTCTTTCTTTTTTAGAGTTAAAAGTTGTGATAAGTGTGAGTCTTACTAAGTAGTGGAGACATGCTCATTCATGTTCAGCCTGTCCTAGAAAATGTTACGAACCACTCCACGCAGGACGCAGCTAAAACCGGCGTGGCCTTAGTAACTTTTTCTTGAATTTTTTTCTTTTTTTTTTCCGAATAAGATCAAATTATAGCCTAGAAAAAGATGAAAAAACAAGAAAAGGAAAAAAGATGTTACGTAATAGGTCAATGTGTTTCAATAAACTTCATACGTCGTCTATGGAAAAAGTATTTACAATAATATCAAATGACGGAATATGACTAAGAAATTTCATAACTATTGAAACACATGCATTGACCTATTATACGTAACATCTTTTCTACTTGAATATATGTTACCAAGTGCATCGTCATGCTAATGTGTGCGATGAGTGACTTAGTGAAAATGAGTAGAAAACATGAGGAAGAAAAAAGTGGCGATTATAATGAAGACCAAAATATTTGTCACTATAACCATTTTTTTTTACTAGAGCGGTCAAACTGCTTATACAAAAAAATTTTATAGTGAGAAAGGAACAATTAAAATAAGATAATAGATGGTGTGTAGATAAGAATGAGGACAAAGATGAGTTGTTTGTTGTCTTCATGAAAGATTACTGCAATGAATTAAAAGCAATTGCTAAATGAGGACTAAATATTTTGAAGATGAACGCATCAGATAAAGGAAATAATGGGAAAGGTTCATAACCAGCAAGAAATTGTCATCATTGGTTAATATTTCCAGAAATGATTAAATGGAATTCAATGGCTACATAACGGAATTTAGAAATTTTGCTTTAAAAATATGGTTACTTTTACAGATGAATGAGAATAATTAAGTGTCTCTTTTGTTTGCTTTATACGTTTTTAATTTGAAATTGACTCACTTCTCTTTGTCATTTTTCTCCCTTTTTTTTTGCCCTTAAAAACGATTCATAATAGAGAGGGTATATTCTTTGTCCATTCACTTAAAACTTTCCCTCAAATATTCACATGTTGAGTTTTGTAGCTTTCTTACGTTATCTAGAGACGGCCTCTCGTTAGACTCTTACCATTTTATCCATTTGTATATGGACCCAATCTTTATAAATATCGTGGGGGAAAAAAGAGCTACACGTATATGAATAAAATTTGCTTATCTTTTTCTTTTATAATGTAAAAAAACTTCACTATTATTAAGCTTTTACTTTACAAAAAGAAGTCTGTTTTAATAGAAATTGTTTTTCAACTATTGCAAGAAAAAAAAAAAAAGAGAGGACGCTTTGAGGAGAATACTTGTAGGCATGGGCCTTTGATGACTGTGTTCATTTGTGACTTCATTAAGATGTTTATGCATGGTGGTGGCTATAAGTGGCCGAACCCAAGTTATACTGCATTTCTACATTTTTTTTCTACTTTGTTCTTCAGAATTCGGGACTCATTTTTTTAACAAGTCGAATGAAACCCCTATATAACTTACTTATTTCTGATTCCAACCAATGGCTTTATCTTGTATTTGTCCAGAGTATTAAGAAGCCGTTAACGAGAGAATATCTTGTTCAATGCCATTGTTCATGCTGGGGAACCCAAAAATTAAGAAAACTCGCTCAATAATGTCGCTTCGTATAATAATACACAAAACCGACATGAAATGTCTCATTATCGAACACAATAAAATAAAAAGGACTAACTAGTTGATTTTATTGTATAATATCTTCAACCAAAGCTGTCAAAAGATACTTCGAGTTATATAATTCACCAAATGATTAATTACGAGAAGCGCGACGCGAATAATATATGGGATAGACTTTGCAATTTCAGCGAGTTTCTTTTTAATCATACTCAATAAACTAATACCAATCAACACGTTCTTGGAGTATATCATGGAGAAGAAAACATTTATCTGAACTACGTACAACTATATATAATATTAGTAACCCCTAAAAAATGGAACATATTCGATTAGGATCATGCATGATTGAGACCCATCATTTGATCATCATCATCATGATTATAAGCCAATCATACATATATCCGCCGCCAACCCTTCCATTATATACAAACCATATCTGCTTTCAGATTTTTTAGGCTTTGATCATTTTGATTTGATTAGGAGCATGCATCTATATTTGTTGTTTACAAGTTCTCAGATTGGATTATTGCTTTTGAAAATATTTCTGCGAACTAAAATCATTATATATAAAAAAATGCATAATTATATGTATGTATATTATTTCCAATAATAATCAAGAAATAATGTGGTGGTGTGGTTATAGCCGCAGACTAGCATGAATGCATGCATAAACGTATTTAAAATTTAAAGTTTATAGTTTTTTTTTTTTTTTACGAACCCTGCTTTTGGTGGGGATCATGAATGATTGTTTGCATGGTTGATGTTCATGCAGTGCAATAGAAGTTAACATTGTCTAAGTAGAGAAGTGAGAAAAGGTAAACATCATACGGTCGTTGTCGTTCGCCATTGTTACAACTTACAACTCACGAGGCTTTTATAACATCTTCGCCGACAAAAAAATGGAGAAGAGGCTGTACACTTAACACGTCTCTTATAGTATAATAGATCTTTCCTTAAATCTAGGCCCTATTATGTTCTTAGGGTTCCCTTTTTTATCAAAATTTTAGAAAATAACATGAATGATTTGACGGCGGTTTCATTTGGTATCGGTGTACCTTACTATATTATAATTTACATCACATTAGAATTTGTAATCTGCATTGTATTAATCGTTATATTGAAAACGTAATGAACGTGTCTTCTAAAATGATTTTGTACACCACCCTTTTTTGTCAGATATATTTTGATATTTTGACAGTATATGAAATCTCTGAGTTATTCTTAAATGTGTTAACCAAATAATGAAAGTGAGTTCTAATTCCAAGAAGCAGCTTAGAATGTTTGGTTTTCGAACCCAAAATTGATTTCATTTACCAATCATTGAAGATTCTTTAGCAAAAATTAATGTAAAAACATTTGTTAAGTCAAGTTATGCAAAACCTTATACTTAGTTATTATTTTCTTGGCTCCAACTAAATCTACATACATGACACATCAATGTACCTGTTGTTTACTTTGTACACTAGGTTTCTATAACTAAGAGATTTAGACCAAAATCTAGATTAAGCTATAAGCGGATATAACCACCAATTATATTGACTAACGCAAGATGCATCCAATAAAGGTTTGTGGAAGTGCATAATTTTTATTCACGTTCTACAACGATGTTGATGGGAGATTTTTCGGCTTTTTTTTGATAACAAGAATTTAATTAATTAGACAAGGAGAAAGGGACTAATTATAAAGTGGAGTACAATTAGATTAAGAGGATGAAGTCACGGAGAAAGAGAGAGAGGGCCCAATGAGAAGTGACCTCAATTGTATAGCATCTTAATTGGCCCGTTTAGCACTAATCCCATCATCAAGGAAACATTAGCACATGCATGCACTTGTACTAAAGGATCCTTTTCATTATTTCTGTTATTTTATATATATTTTTAAGTTTCTTCTAAATCTTCCTCTCATAAAATTAAAGCAATGTTTCTGATAAATAATTATATATGCACAAGTGAAAAGATGGATTATAAGCTAATATAATGTACATAGGATCGTCAACAATTACAACTTAAATCTAATATTATCATAATTATTTATTTTGATGATACAGTACGATACTTTTTTAATTAAGTCCTTTATTTTTTATATTGTAGTTTCTAGTAAAGAAAATAATTTTGGATTATACGGACAGAGTTTTTAATCTACATGTGTTTATACTATTTTTACTAAATAATGCTTTTGCCTAATTTGCTTTTCCAAAATTGATCATTGGTTTTGCGTTTTGTGATTCGTGGTCGAGAAAAAGATCAAACTTAGAACAGAAGGCAAATAATATTATCAAGTTTGATTAAAAGTGAGAAAAGAAAGGTTGTATGGTTGAATATCTCTCTAATATGGCCCAATCTAATTGGTAAGAAGGGAGAGGGGGAGAGAAGAGAAGACATAATCATAGATAATCTTGATATATTAGTGTGGCCAAAAGCAAAATGATGTTTAACTTTTCTTTTGCTTTGCCACATTAACACCATTTTCATCTCTTTCAAGTTTTAATCTAAACCTCGTGTAATTTTCATGAATTTGTGTTTCTAGGTGTTTCGACGTGTCCGTTTTCTACTGCTTGAATTCTAACACATTATATTGTTTTCCGTAATTAGTTAGAGCTGTCTAATCCACCTCCATTAGAAGGTATAAAATCTAAATGAACTCTAAACCCTTTTTTTGTTCTTCTCTTTCCACTAGTCCACCGGCTCTTTCTGTACTAAAGTGTCTTTTTCTTTTAATTGATTAAGTTAAGTTTTTAACAAGTCTCATCAAACTAAAGAAGGACAGGTTTATTGGAATTCTCTCTTCAATATATTTATAAAAAGTCCCTTTTATGCAAAAATGTTTGTGACGGTGCAGAGTTAGAGAGAGACTCGGTTCGGTTCACCATGCTGAACAGTGGTTTACGCCAAGTTTTTTTTAAAACAAGATCAAGATCGGTGAAAAAGGTAGGGTCCTACAATAAATTTTAGTATAGTTAAAAATCTGCTGGCCGTGTAAAGAAACATCTCTTTATATTTTGCTAAATAAGCGCGCGCCTACGAGAACTGAACATCTCCAACACTGGTTTTCTAGCTCTAGTACTCGTCAAAGACAATCATGTTTTGAGCTACTGTATCATGCACTCATTGTATATATATGTAACTAATATTACGTAAAATAAATTACATACAGTATAATGTTGCTCAAACACGAGTGCTTTACACCTTACCTTCCAACACCTTCCAACATATATGTTATCAAAGTAAATGAATTGAAATTCTGTATTTTCAAATTTGGTCTCGGTATAATCAGCTTCACGATTTGGTCAACAGTCCCGCACAAACAAATGACGCAATAAAGCTGTTTGACAAAATGGGTTGAGAAGCCCATCACGCTTGTTTAACCAGCCAGATCCATAAGATATATAGTGAACCTCACGCTACATAAAACCTTTTTGAAAGCGTTCTAAGTTCATGCTACAACTAGTAGACCAAAAAAGAAAAACATTCTAAATTCACAGACACATACTGTATATTATACTATCCACAGCAGGCTCTGTATAATAAAACTAATAGTATTAACTAAAAACATTTTAAATTAAAAAATAATAATAGAGACAGACAGCAGAACCACCAATAAAAAGCTCTTCAGTATTAGACAAGAAAACAAATTAATTTTATTTTTTGGCTTTTAGAATTGAATTGTTTGAATGTTACAGATAAAACAATACATCAGTCTTTAAGTTTGTTGCATTTATGTCACGACGACGACCCACAAAACTGATCAGAAGAAGACGCCTGTTTTCTCTTAATTGGTTTCAAGTTACTACTATTGTTGTTATTCGTCCTTGTTTGATCTTTAGAACCCTGTAAATCTCTAGTCGAACCGTTCTCGCTCTTATTCATCTCCATCGTTGAAGAACCCGCAAAGAAACCACCACCGGAGACTCGTGGTATTGCCATTGCCACTGGCTGTTGCATCCCCGAGACCTGGAACTGTGGTCCGTGGTTAACTGAGGAACCACCACCACGGCTCAAATCAGGCAATCCCATTGCATAAGGCATTCCCATACCCATTGCCATTGCTGCTGCTGCTGCTGGGTAATGCCCCATACCCGGTGGGAACATAACCGGTGGCATGTAATAACCAGACGCCATTGACATGATCTGATGATGATTAATGTGTTTTAGATTATTAGTTTGCACGACTTTTTTATCGATACTATAGAGAGAAGTTGTAGTGACTTGAAGTTGAAGTTGAAGTTGTAGTGACTTGTACTTGAAGTTGTAGTGACTTGAGATATGTTACCTGTACTTGAAGTTGTAGTGACTTGAGATACTCAATTGCTTCATCTAGCATCGATGCTTTGTCCACCTTTACCATCAGAAACAGTAATGTGTTCAAGTTAGAAATAACCATTGTAATTCGTTCGTATTGATGTTTGGCAATGCGGGAGAAAAAACATTACCTTGTTGCAGTTTGGAATGAGTTCTTGAAGGGCACGCATCTTCTCGTTAATCCTATCACGCCGTCTCTGAAAATTTGAAGACAGTAAGCTACCAAGTAAGAGCAATCTTTTGTGAGTTTGAGAATGGACAAAAACCCTTTGGGGACTTCACACACTAACCCTTTCAGACAGATTATGCACTTCAGCCGAGCGGCTCCTCTTTGAACCCAAACCTGTTCTAGATGGTGCTGCTCCCTTTCTTCCATCACCTGATTCTTCTTCAGCATCCTGCTCAACAATATTGAAAATGAAAAACTGAAGAAAACAGCAAAGAAATGAGATTGTAATGTGAATCAAATAATGTATATGAGTTTAACTCACTTCACTATGACAGTCATTGTCTTGAACATCTGAATGCTTTCTCTTTAAAGAAAGTGAAGGGCTTTCGGACGGGCCATCGAGACTATTACCCGAACCAACAGAAGAACATACAACGGCCTTTTCACTCTCTTGGTCTCTTCTACATGAGTCCTCTGAAATAAGGCAAGCCTTTTGGTTATTCATAGGAGTCGCAGAAGCAACAGACTCATTAAAAACCTTATCTTCAGTGTCTTTAGCTCCAAGAACTCTGGTCTGAAACACATTAGGGGGGCTTTGAGGACTCTTCTCTTTAGTTCCCTGAGGGTTATTATTAGTCTTGACCAAAGCTGCAGGGCGTAAGAAATGGGAAAAGTTGACCAAACTAGGCCTGTTACTAGGTATGAGTGGCTCTTGCGTCTGAGTCACCCGATCTGGATTGGTTTGTTGGCTAGGAGGATCTCTAGCTCTATCACTTCCATACAGAGAATGCGATTGGAAACCGTTATACTGTGATGAAGAAGCAGCAGGAGCTGATTCGTTGCCATTGTTTCTTCTCTGAAACAAGGGGAAGACAGTTTGGTTTACAGCCATGTCGCTCTCTTGCTCGTTGACAGTAACAGGAGACACATCACGCAAGAAATCAGAGCAATATCCATCTAGGGATTGGTTATGATTCAACCATGGAACAAAGTCATCTTCTTGACTCAAACCCGTCATCAGTGATGGTACTGACATAGGGATCTCGTCCACCATGGTCGCCTTCGAACCATTTCCAATATCTCTAGCTCTCGAAGAGTTTGGTTGATGAACAGCTTGTGGTGGAGGAATGTTCCTCGATCTGTTTGACTGACTTTGAGTTGAAATCTGACCATTTTCCCACACCAGCTCCACAACTTCATCCACAGGTCTGTTTTCCAAGACAACAAGAATAAATAAGTAAACATGAAACTGATGAACTTCATACTATCTCTCCTCTTAAGATAAGATAGACAAAGTGAATGGGGACTCACGGAGAAGGGTTGTTGTCTTGAGCAGATTCAAGCTTAGCTTGAGTGAGCCTAAAAAGCTCAAACAAAGGCATGGTATTTGCCGTTAACAGAGATAGAATCTAGATCCTGTAAAGGGAAATCACAAAACTAACCAAATTAGGCCAAGCAATACTTGCTAGAAACAGCTATTGGTCAGTCTACAATGCCTAAATTAGAAAACTTCAATACCCAAAATAGAAAAAAATGTGATGAAAAAAAAAAGAAATAGAAAAGAAATCAATGTCTCTATCAAATATGCAATAAACAAAACAACAGAGAGAGAAATGCACTTAAATTTTTAATACCAAAATGATTAGTCAAACGCAATTGTTTAATCACACAGCGAAGAAGAACGATTTAAAACAGAGTGTACACTAATTAGAGCTTAATCAATCAATCATCTCTTAAAACATAACAGAACAAAAAAAATCAAAACTTTCGTCTTGTGCCCTAAACCGTAACAAAGAGACCCAGAAACAAAAGATCAAAACTTTACTCTTCTTCTTTTATTTTTTGGGTGAAAAGATCAAAACTTTACTCTTCTTCTTCTTCTCAGAATCAAAACAGAAACCTATTCTAGAAATCAATCATGCGCCGCTGACCTGAGAGAGAAGGGGTCGTACTTAGCCGGCTAAGGGAGAGAGAGGGAGAGGTCCTCGAAGAATTAAAGTGACATCAATCCAAATGCAGAGGAGGAGTAATCGAGAAGAGAAGAAGACGGCGAATGGGAGTGAGTGAGAGTAATATTGAGAAAGTAGTAGGCGGACAGAGAGAGAATAGTGTGAGAGATGGAGACAACTCGACGCACAAGACGGTGAGAGAGAGAGAGAGAAGGGAAGGGGAGGGGGGACCAAATCAAAATCTCGTTCGCACGCACACTTTGCACAACTGAGAAGAAAGGATTTGATATTTTTATCTCTCTCTCTCTCTCTCACACAGTCTCTGAGACGTTTCCCCTCGAACATTCAACTTTTTAGCGTCCCCCGAATCATTAGACACATACACTTACTACTTACGAAATAAATAAGAAAAATTGGTTCGTATAATCACAAACATAAAAAAAACTATACATATAAATTATGACTAACAAAAATATGTAATTTTGTATTAATATTATCGTCATTTATATGCAAACCATACATATTTCTAACAAATCTTTTTTAAAAAGCTAACTATAGTATTTTTTTTTTATTGTTAAAAGGAAAAGCTAAAATATAATCATCTCACAAGACCTTTGTGATTTACACAAGTAGTACAGTACTACTGATTACTTTTGTTTGCTGGTTGTCAACATCGAGACTAGGTCTATCGTTCAAAAATAGCTGTATACTACTAGTATACTAGTGGATTTTAGGCTATTAGTAGAAATAAATAAATGTTTTATTTTGATGTACTATATGAATTACAAATTTACAATCCTTAAAAATTAACATTGTAACTGCTTTTACAAGATATTGTTTTTAATAAACGAGAGAAAAGTTAAAGGTAAAGGGACCCCTTAAAGAGAAGAGAGAGTTGGGCATGGTTATTAAATTTCTTATTGAAACCAAATTGCTTCTCTCCCCACCGACCCTCTGTAACACTTGGGCTGTCTCTGTTACATGACACAGGTCCTTTGCATTATTACAATTAATTTCATGGTGTGTCTATAAAATAGTTAAATACACAAATATGAAAAAATAATGGTGGTATAGTATAGAATATGTTATCTCGTCTTATCTTTTTAAGTGTCATGGGCCTGTGATACACACTAAAAGTCGTGTTGATGTGTTATCATAAAGGAACACTGCCAAAAAAGCATCACACTCCAAGTGGGGTTCAGCAACCCTTTGTCTCTCTTTTATCTATCTTAAATCATACTATAAGATTTGACTTCCTAATCATTACTATTTTTTTATTAAGTCTTTACTACTATATATTAATCATCCTTAAGTTTGGGACTCACTCAGCAAGTTCTTCTACTAACTGATGAAGAAACCAATCATTTGCTATGTTAATCATTGAGATTTCGTTTAATCATATGACTTGTTAATTTGTTATACTGATTCAGAACTCTTATTTAATTTAGAGCATTCAATTGAGAATCTATTTTCTTCCTTTCTGTATGTAAAATATATATTGTTAGCAGAGACTTGTTTTTAAAACCATCTATAACATCGTAGCCGTATTTGTTTATAAGCGCTAGCATCTTCTGGTTAATTTCTCGTTCATAGGTTGATCACGTTTTTTTAAAAAAATGTCAGCTAATCGCCATGCAAATTAGTTCTAAGATACGTAACTCAACCCGTAGTACGGTAGTAGACTAAACTTTCCAGAAGCATGCCATAAATTGTATTTTTTGAATTCATTTTTTCACTACGTGTAATTATCTCTTTATCCATGACTAGATTAAAAATAAAATAAATTTAGATAATTCAATTTCTTAAGGAACTTATAATCCTTAGAATTTGCTACTCTTGAACACCGAATTTTGAGAAACTTTTCAAGTACTGGATAATGTGAGTACCTATTTGGATTTGCATGGACCATTATTGATTTCATCACTGTAGTTTATCTCCATATCTCGTTCAGAAAAGAATTATTAACAACCGAATAAATAAATAAGTAAACACCAAACAAAACATCGAAGTGCTTACTAATATATAAGGCCAAAACTCAAATTAAATGACAAGACCCTGTCGCCTGTCCCAGCAAAAGTCTCTCAGTCCGCCGTGGAATAGGCCAACAACACGTTTTTGTGATCTCTTATACTCTACAGTGTATTAACAATATAAAGATACGCAAAATCTTTTACCTCATTTTCATGAACAAACTTAGGAAAAAGAAACCTTCATATCTTTTTTTGTTTTTTTGGGACTGGCCCTTCCACAATATAAAAGGTCAGATACATGTTATATATCATCAAAAACGTCACTTTACGTCAAAACACAAAAGCAAATTTGTTGGGAGGACCTTTAGGTGATGAACATGATCAGTAAATTATCCTCCACGATGGTGATAGGTGACTCGAGACACGTGGTAACTTCTGAGGACACAAGACATATGACACGTGTGATATATGCTATTACAAAACTGGCATTATGCTATGAACACGATATAGCTAGGAGAGAATAATTATGCATTTGCCTTTAGTGCGAAGTGCCTTTTTTTTTTGTTTTGGTTGATCTGGTGCAAAATACTGACCAGAAACAAATATTTGAACAAGAATCAGTATGTGTAAAATGTATGTACGTATGTTATGCAATATGCAATGAACTTCTACACGTTGACACGCTTTGCCGTGTCCCTAGCTATCCTCATAACCAAACACGTCCCCACCTATTGGATATAGTCCAAAAACACTAATCAATCTACCCAACTATAAAATCAAATACAGTTAGATTATTGTGGATATATAATTTAATCGAAAACAAAACCAAAATCGACATATTTATACCTCTACCACAAAGTGGCTGATAAATGGAATATAATACGGTTTGGTTATGGCACTTAACTTCAAACTTATCCGATTTTAACTAAAAATCTTAATTTGATTACCAAATTAACTAACCGGACTAAACAAATTGAAATAATAAGCCCAATATATACAATCATTCGGCCCAACTAGTTAAGGCCCATTACGACATCCTTTTAACGAAATGTCCACGTGGATTTGTTTCTTCCTCGCGATTGAAAAAGGAGTAAACCCTAATTTCCCAAAATCGCACCCAGACCACAGTCAGAGAGATAAGTATGAATCTTCCATCATCAACACCAACCACGGCGACGGCGACGTCAACCTCGCCGTCCTCTGATGCATCAGAAACCAATTTAACAGAAAGATGCGACGATTGCGGAAGCCGAGACTCCTGGGTAATACACACAGTACGTCTCCGTGGCACACTCCGCTACTTCTGCACACATTGCCTCCTCCGCAACCATCCGTCGTCGTTTTGCCCCATCTGCTTCGCCTTCTACGATTCATCCCCGCCGCACACTTCCCGCCGCGTCGCTTGCTCCAATTCCAAGTGCCACTCTTTAACTCACATCCACTGCGCCGGCGAAGCCAAACCCGCTTCTTCTTACCTCTGTCCTCCTTGCCGAAACCCTAATTCATTCTCCTTCTTCCGCCTTATCGTCGACGAAAACGGCTCTCGCTCAATCGACAAATCTCTGTCGGAAGCCTTCTTATGCGCCGCCAAGATCGCTGCTTCATCAATGAACAAGGCTGTTATCGCAGCCAAGTGTGATGCTGACCGGAGAGGAAAAGAAGCTGCTTTGGCGAGGAAGAGAGCACGAGAGGCTCTTGAGCATGTTGTGACGCTTGATGCCAAGGAGAAGGCAAGATCGGTTGTTCCAAAGCTTAAAGAAGCTTCCATTGATCAGAAACCAAAACTGAGTAGTCCTGCATCTAATAATAATGGTACTACTGTGAAAGTAACAGAGAGCTCTGCTACTACTACTACTACTACCACCAAGAACAATGGAGGAGGAGGTACAGAGAAACAGAATCAGTCAACGCAATTAGCTATAGTTAAGCAAGAAGATGATGCTTCTAGATGAAATCGATGTTTCTTCTTATGTACCACAATTACAAGCAAAAGCTGATTCCTGATTCGGACTCAAATGTAGATTGTTGTAAGTTTATCTCACTATTTTGGTTATATTTTCGATCGTTTACTTACAAATGTGTAGGAATCTTTGGAACTTTTATGAAATTGTTGATTTGTAATAATTTCTTTCTTCCTTCGTATGTTTTTGTAACATACTCTGGGTGATGGACTAGTCCATATTGTTGTGATGTGATTGACTGATTCTTGATAGAGATTGAAAATGTCATTTTCCTTCTTTTATTTATGAAGTGCATAGTTCAAAAAAATACAATTACGAAGGGAATTAAGATATGAGTCTGATTCACACAAGACATTTCTCTTTGAGACTAAGAACAGTGTCTCTAATGGTGACCTCTATAGGAGTGAACTCGATTCCCAAACTCTTCACTTTCTCAACACTTAGCTTGTAGATCACTGGAATTATCTCACTTGCTTCTTTCCTTTAGTATAATCAAAATTAGTTAGTGTTTCAGAATCTATCTGATTGTATAAACCAAATATGAAAGGATAATGAACTTACTTGTCAACGAGATTCAAGTCGGGATAGAATTCGTGCAAAACCTTCTCAATGTCATTAATCGTCACAATCGGACCATCGATGATATATCTACCATTGGCTGAAGGAGTCTCGTACGCTTTGATATGAGCGAGTGCAACATCTCTCACGTCCACCAACCTAAAGTTCTTATTAACGGAATCGTTCTTATCTTTGATAAGACCCGCGATCATACTAACTGAGTAATTAAGCGTTGGCTGCAAAAGTGGTCCGAGCACAAGTCCTGGATTTATTACGACCAAGTCTATCCCTTTTTCTTTTGCGAATCGCCATGCTTTTTCCTCGGCCAAAGTCTTTGAGACTGCATACCAAAGCTGGGAGACAGAAAAATAAAAATAAAAATAAAAATGAAGAAAAGGATGAGAGTTTTAATGAACTCGTATCAATATATGCTGTGTCGAGAACCTTTTTATCAGCGCAAATACTTGGATCCGAGAAGCAACTCTCGTCTATTGAGTCATTTGGTCCCAAGTGAGGCACAGGAAACAGAACTGAGGCCATGGATGATGTTAGGATAACCCTCTTAACAGATGCCACTTTAGTGCAAGTTCCAAGGACGTTAAGTGTACCCTTTACGGCCGGGTCAATCAGCTCAATCTGCAAAACTCAAGCTCGTAAGTTAATGTATGAATCTTTATTACAAAGTGGTATTGTCATGTTCCAAACAAGGTGATAGATATATATATAATGGTGAACAAACCTGATGATCAGTTACAGTTAATGAAACTGGAGAAGCAGTGTGGAAGACAGCGTCACATCCTTCAATTGCTTGTTCGAAAGAACCTTCGGCCAAAAGATCTGCTTGGAACAGTTTGAGTCTTTCTTTTGCACCGTCTAGTGCAAGAAGATGTTCTGTTTTCTTTGTATCCCCTAGACAACAACAAAAACACACATTATTTGTCAAATTGTAAAACCAAATATTTTTGGACAAGATTTAATCTCGATCGGATCCCATATATTATTATGCCTAGTCTTACAAATCTCAAGAGTATTCTCTTTCGTTTTTCACGATTTAATTTCTCTATATAACCAAAAAAAAAAAAAACCGATGTATACAACAATGAAATAAGGAGAGAAGAAGGAACAAACGTGGGTCTCGAACGGTGGCCTTAACGGTGTAGCCACGGTGGAGCAAAAGCTTAACAATCCAAGACGCTACGTAACCAGAAGCTCCCGTGACGCAAACCATTTTTCCTCCGTTGGCCATCTCTCTCAAATTGGTTTCAGTTATGAATTTTGAGCAACAACTATATGGTTCTCACATTATATAATATAGTATACAGTACAACTTATACGCACCTGCCTTTTTTTTTAGTCCACGTGATTAAAAACTAGAGTAAGACAATTAAAGAAAAAAGTCACGTATTTACATTTGTTCAAAGTAAAATATCTTAAGTTGATTTTGTCTAATTACACTATAAGATTTATTACTCCATTTTGCATCTCATTATACTTTGACATATGTCACTTTTTGGCAGTCTCTATATAGTTATATATAAATCTATATTAAATTTTGAGATTCTTTTACTTTTTAGTGACAATCTAAAAGTTAAATAAAACCAATAAATTCAGAATTTGTAATTACTAATAATCCATCAAACGTATAGTTATGTTTAAGAAAATAAAAGTAAGACTCAAAATTACACAACTGTTTGGTACTTATTAAAATTTTGGAATTTGGTACTTTAAAAACAATTATAAGAGAAGTATACTCAATTTTTTTTTTCCTCTGTTTCACTATTTTAAAATTGATAAATTTCTTTACAATAAGTAATGGGATAAAATATAATGCATGAACTTTTAAATTTATTTTAAAATTAGTTAAATTTTTAATTCTATTATTTCAGTATTGTTAGTAAAATAAACTGACAGGTCGTTGTCAATAGACGTTTTAAAGTCTGACCCAAACGGTGCGGTGGAAAAAAAAAAGAAAGTAAAATAAAGTGAAAGGTAAAATGGGGAAGAGTTTACGGAAAAGCCATAAAAAAAAAAAAAACACGCGGATCTTATTGCATGGTTTTGGGTTGATTCTTTCTTTTTTGTTTTGTTTTGAATTTTGATCCAACATGAGATCCTTTCTCCTAAACGACAAATAATTATGATGGTCCACAGTCCACACCATTGGAGAAATAAATTTAAAATATAGTTTGAAACAGAAAGAAAAAATAATTAATAAACGTGGTAGCAAAACACTTGGATATTAAATCTTATTTAAAAATTAATAAAACTTCATATATATATATATATATATATATTTTTTTTTTTTACTTTTTGTTGGCAGCAAATTAATAAAACTTCATAATTTATAAACGGATGGTTCCAAAATCTCAAGAATGCGAACAATCAAGCCTGAGTAAATAAATACTATATATATAAAACCCGCAAAATTGTATTGCATAACAACGATGTTAGTTAAAAGACTTTAAAGTTTAGGAGAAAGTTATACTATAATTTATACTGCATTTGTTTTCAATAACAAGTAAGACTGATAATTTGATTATGAAACGTATAAAGAAGATCACACAAGACATTTCTCCTTGAGACTAAGAACAGTGTCTCTAAGGCTTGTTTCTGTAGGAGTGAGCTCAATTATTCCCAAATTTTTCACTTTCTCCAAACACGTTTTGTAAGTCACAGAATTCAACTCCTTAATGTCTTCATTCCTAGTAATAAATCAAAACAGATTTTTTGTTTCTGTTAGGTTTGTAGAAATGAAAACATGATAAAAAAAGACTTGTAAATAAATGATCAAATTAAAGAAAAGAAATCGCTCACCTATCAGCAATGCACAAATCAGGTAAGAATTCACGCAAAACGTTTTGAATGTCGTTCATGGCCACAACCGGACCATCAATGATATATCTGCCATTGGCTGAAGGAGTCTCGAGTGCCTTGACATGAGCTAGAGCAACATCTCTCACGTCCACGAACCTATGATGTATAGTATTAAAAGGGTTCTTACCTTTCATAAGTTCCGCAATCACAGCCACCGAGAAGTTAAGAGATGAATGCAAGACTGGTCCAATCACAAGTCCTGGATTCAGAACGATCAAGTCCATCTCATTGGCCTTAGCAAATCGCCATGCTGCATCTTCGGCCAAAGCCTTCGAAAGTACATACCATTGCTAAGAAGGACAAAAATAGAAAGGGTGAGAAATAGTGAGAGTTTCTCATAATTTGATGTGTCAAAACCCAATTCAAAGACCTTTTTCTCCTCAGCAAAACTTGGATCGGTGAAGAAGGTTTCGTCTACTACGTCGTTTGGTCCCAACTGGGTCTCAGGAGCAAGAACTGCAGCCATAGATGATGTTAAGATGACCCTCTTGACAGAAGACACTTTAGTGCAAGTTCTTAGCACGTTAATAGTACCATTGACCGCTGGATCAATCAGCTCAATCTGCAAAAGCCAGAGTAAACTCTCAAGTTTCATGAGTATCTATTATTTTAGGATTCTCTAACTTACTAAGCACGCAAAGTTGATATCAGTGACGAACCTGAGGATCAGAGCTGACAGTGAGTGTAACCGGTGAAGCAGTGTGGAAGACACTATCGCATCCATCGATTGCGTGCTGGAATGAGCCTTCTTCTAAGAGTTCTGCTTTGAATAATTTGAGTCTTTCTTTTGCGCCGTCAAGTGCAAGAAGGTGTTCTGTTTTCTTTCTGTCGTCTGGGGAAAAACACATACAGTATGTGTCAAATTGATAAGGATAGATGATTCTTTAGTTTTTACTACTTTGGTCATAATCATTAACCAAAGTTTCAGCCCACCTACATATCTACATCAGTTTATTTCAGTTCTCGTTTGTTCGTATATACTTCCTTTTCAATTTGATATGATTTTTTTTTTTTTAAAACGGTTGACTTCGATTTAGTGTTTAGTTTGATTTGGTAATGTTTTACTTGTTTCTGACAACTCTTAATCGTACCGACAAAATAATTAATATCTCTTGGATTTTGCTTTAAGAGAATATTAGTTTTTGGTAATTTGTACTTGTATCTTTAAAAAGCATCTAGATGAATTTGATGGTTTAAGAGACAAAGTCTATATATAAATAAGGAGAGCACAAGAAAGAAAGAAACAGAGGAGAAGGGGAACAAACTTGGGTCTCGAACGGTGGCCTTGACGGTGTAGCCACGGAGGAGCAACAGCTTGACAATCCAAGACGCTATGTAACCGGACGCTCCGGTGACGCAGGCAACCTTGCCTCCGCCGTCCATCTCTGTTCACTTAATCTGATTAGTAGAATTAGTGTGGTGTTGGTAGGCTTCACTGTTAAAATGATTAACAAATCCCATATATATATTGTTGATTGAGTACCATTTTTAGTTTGACACGCAGACTTATCTCTTTGAAGACGACGTGGAACGGACACCACAATATCATAATGTCCACTATCATTATATTTTTGTAGTAATGTCCATTAATTCTGCCTAGCGACATTTTTGGTCTTATTTATTTCGTTTTTTCTGAGTCACAGACAGTTTTATTTATTTTCTTATGAAGAAGAATCACACACGATAGTAAAGAGAAACTATGGAAGACAATCTCAAAATCTATAATATAATTTTTTAAAAATTAATATCCAAATTACTTAGAAAATAAATAAATAATATAAAAATGTTACCAAAAAACATTAGTTTCACAGATATTAAAAGTGAACGAAACACCTAAAATATTTATATGATCAACACTAATTTTTTCACTTTGAAACTCTGGAAAACGAAAGAATTGGACAACCATTAATTGGTTTAGGCGTTGTCTTGTCCCTTTAGTGGTATTTATGTGGTTCAAGTCTTGATCATCGAGTGAGATAACCTTTGGGTTAGGTAAGTTATGGATCATAATTAAGGTCATATGACTCGTATTCCTAATTTCATCAAATGACTCGGCGCATCATCTCGCGTTTGGAATGCACAAGTACAAAGAAGTCTTATTAATCAAAATTTTCGGACATATATATGGAAAATCGGACCCAAACAACCGGTTTAAGGAAACATAAAACAAAGCAAATATTTTCACAACTGCACTGCACTGCACGTAGGCTACATGTGACATTCAGTAATGTGTTTGAGCTAAGTTACACTTATCGACATATCATGTATCTAAATCTTAATTAGTGGCCAGTATATTATAGCCTAAGAAATATATCATATAATATTTTTATAAAATGCTTAAATTTTAAAAGTTTCCACAAATTAACTTTTACAATACTAGCAAATTAACAAAACAGAGTAATTATAAATATACGAACAAAATCATAAAAGAGATTTGTCTCTGAGGCTAACAATAGTGTCGTTAAGGCTTGACTTCATAGGAGTGAACTCAACTCCCAAATTCTTCACTTTCTCCACACACACTTTGTAAGGCATTACATTCACCTTGCTTTCTCCATTCCTAAAACAAAACAAAAATAAGTTTCTGGACACTTTTGATTAAACTATTTATGGACTTCATGATAAGTAAAGAGAACTTACGTATCAGCAATAGACAGATCTGGAAATAACTCACGCAAAATCTCTCTAATGTCGTTTACACTCATATTTGGACCATCGATGACGTATCTGCCATTGGCTGAAGGAGTCTCCAAGGCTTTGATATGAGCTAAGGCAACATCTCTCACGTCCACGAACCTGTAGTTTTTACTATTGAACGGGTTGTTACCATTTATGATATGCACGATTAGCTCCACCGAAAAATTAAGAGTTGGTTGCAAGAGTGGTCCGAATATAAATCCTGGATTCAGCACGATCATATCGATTCCGTTGTCTTTCGTAAATTGCCACGCTGCATTCTCTGCCAAAGTCTTGGCGAGTGAATACCAATTCTGAAGAGTAAAAATAAGTGTAAGAAAGAATTCGAACCCCACAAAAAAAAAAATTGATATGTTCACAACAAAATCTTAAGGACCTCTTTCTCCCTGCATAGACTTGGATCAGAGAAGAAAGTCTCGTCCACCACGTCGTTTGGCCCAATAGGAGGTTGAGGACGAAGAACCGCAGCCATGGAAGATGTTAGAATGACCCTTTTGACAGATGGAGTTTTTTTGCATGTATTAAGGACGTTCATAGTACCCTTCAAGGCCGGATCAATCAGCTCAGTCTGAAATTAATTAAAATTAAAAAATATTAATTTAGCAAATTTGTATTAGGCCTCTAAAGCGAGAGAACTGACATGGCTAATTAATCGTAACACCATGCATTATATGCAATTTAATAGTTGACCTGAGGATCTGTGACGGTGAATAGAACCGGAGAAGCGGTGTGGAAGACAGCATCACAACCTTGGATAGCTTGTTCGAAAGAACATTCTTCCAAAAGATCTGCTTTGAACAGTTTGAGTCTTTCTTTTGCACCGTCTAATGCAAGAAGATGTTCTGTTTTCTTCGTGTCCTCTAAAGAAAAAAAAAAATCAACATATACGTCAAAAAGGCACTTCAAAATAATTCATTAATTTGATACATATTTTGGTCTTTTTAGGTTAAGAAGGACACAGGGGCCGGGGAAAAGGAGAAAACTTGTTTAAGTCGGTCCGATGTTTTCAGTTAGTTACATCCCGATCTGGTTTTGATGGGCTGGTCTTAATTAATATAAGTCCTAAAATCTGGGAATTGTTTCAAGGACAGAAGAAATAATTGGGCAGAAAGATACATATTATTGTGAAAAAACTAAAAAAAAAAAAAAGGAAGAGAGAGAGAGAGAATTGTGAAACAAACTTGGGTCTCGAACGGTGGCCTTGACGGTGTAGCCACGGAGTAGCAAAAGCTTCACAATCCAAGATGCTATGTAACCGGAAGCTCCGGTGACGCAAACCATTTTTCCTCCGTCGGCCATCTCTCTCTCTCTTCCTGTTATTAGATGGAAGACTCTTTCTCTTCTTAAGTTCTCTGACACAACTCTACGGATGGGAGTGTGCGTTACAGTAAGGGTTTATATAAAATAAATGCTCATGTGGAGATAATAAAGTCATGAGGGCTCACAAAATACGTACACGTATCTTTTTTCTTCTTCTCTTTTTTTATAAAAATCAAAAGTTACCTATGTTTTTCGTCTTTGAACGGTCCACTTTACCGTTCCGCGTAAGTTACATGAACTTGTTTACTATTCCATAATACATGGACGTATATATTTGACTAATCAAAAGTTTTATATATACTTCAACTTTATATATGTTGTTTTTCTTCTACCAAACAGTTATATATTTATACTTTCCATTAAATATATGTTAAAGTAAATTTTGACAGGCTTAAAGTACATGCTCTAAAGACACTTCTCTTTAAGGCTAACAATAGTGTCTCTGATGGTTTATTCTATAGGAGTGAACTGATCAAATCAGGATATAACTCATGCATGCCGAAGCTTTTTAATATCTTTCATTGTTGTATTCGGATCAACAATGATATATCTGCCACTAGCAGAAGGAACCTCGAACGCTTTGATATGAGCAAGCGAAACATCCTTCACGTCCACAAACCTATAGTATAAAAACTGTTGGGAGGGTTTTTACCGTTTAACAGATCCACAACCACTTTTATATAGAAATTAAGAGTTGGCTGCAAAAGTGGTCCGACCACGTTTCCTTGATTCATCACAATCAAGTCAATCCCATTTTCTTTGGAAAACCGCCAAAGTTTTCGAACATGCATACCATTGCTAGAGAGTTTTTTTTTTTAAAACAAAAAGTAAGAAAGAATGTGAATACTCATGAACTTATATTTACTTATTTGCACAGGAAATTTCAAAGACCGTACCTTCATCTCCACGCAAAAATTTGAATCGGAGAGAAGAAGGTTTCGTCCACCACGTCGTTTGGTCATCCGAAGGGAGGATTACAACCAAGAACAGCGGCGGTTGAAGATGTTACAATGATCCTCTTGAACGAGGAAGCTTTTGCACACGTTTTCAAAACGTTCATAGTACCTTTAACGGCTGGATCAATCAGGTCAGCCTGGAATACACCAAACAAACAAAAATAATAAACAGAACAGTTACTCTGTTATAAAAAAAAACATCTAAACGAAATCACTAGTGCTGCAATGTGCAAGCCATTCTATGTGTCACCACCCGAATACATGCATATTGTTGAGATAAAAAATAAACGCTTTCCAATCCAAGAGGCTATGTATCCGGAAGCTCTGGTGACGCAAACCACCTTTCATTCGCCGTTCATGATGTATGCAACTATATTTTGGTGGGTAAGGTTGTGGCTTCGGTTATGACAATTATGAGCAACAATTACGTTCAATTTTATAAAAATTTATTTTGAAAACAAAAATCTAGCTTAATTAATAATGTTAGCCAAATATAACAAAAATTAATGATGATTAAACTATGACATATTACAGTTCTAACATTTTTTTTTTTGCTTTTGTGGCCTTGTGGGTATCACAATTTACTATCTTTAGTTACTTCTCTCAAAACACTTTAATCTAATCTCATTTGCCATTTCATACTTTGACATATTTATTTTTAATATATTCTTAGGGCATTTCTCTAATTAATTTAAGAGATTTTTTCTACCTTTGCAATCTCAGAAAAGTAGAAAAGATATAGAGCAAAACTGGTAAGTAGTAAACTTTATATAATAAAATAATTATTTTCGTTAACAGTTTATTATTATATAAAATAATCTTTTTATATAGTATATTTTTAAAATAAAACATTATAAATTTACTGTTAGTGTCAAAATTATTTAACTTTTGTATTTTCAAACCCATAATAAGGCCATAACCACAAATATACGGCCCATCTGATTAAAGACTGTACCACGTGGCTTTTTTATAATTTGAAACCAATAGATTTTGCCGCGCATCAGTCAAACCTAGCAAGTTAGCTAACAGCGATTGACGCGTAGGTTAGCAAAAAATTCGTTACTTAAAACGACACAGCTTCCAAAGCACTAGGCTCGGTTACGCCGAAGCGAAACATTCTAGACACTTGCCGTAAATGATCTCTCATCCGAACCAAACGGGTTCGGAACCTATCCTCCTCCACACTGTCACTTTCCTCCTGTGAGAGAGAAATCATCACGAACCTCTTCGAACAAATCTGCAAAATTTGATTCCTACTTCTTCCTTACCAAACCCCTAAAAAAAACCTAATTTTCCCAGCCGTTCGATGGAGACTGGTGGGTCGCAAGAAAGTTCCGATTTTTAGGGTTTTGAAAGATTCAAAATATCTGTAAGAGTTTCAAATTTTTTTATAAAGGTCACGTTTTTTTTTTTGTTGGCTGTATACTGTAAAGTATTCGTCTTTATCAAAGTTATGTTTATTTATTGATGTGAAAGGGACGATACAAGTTTCTTTGTCTCTCTTGCGTATTTCCCTACCTTGATAGAGTTGTTAATGGTTGTTATTTATAAGGAATTGATTGTTACGACAAGAAATTAGGGGGATTTAATTCTTGTGGACAGATTTGATTTAATATTCTTGGACATTTATGTGTTTCATTCGTTTTATGTAGGTCACGTGAAGAACATGAATAGCTTCCTTTAACGTTTTTGAAATTTGGGGCTTTCTGTATAATTTATTTGTCTGGATTGAAGAACGGAGAACAGTGGTCTTCAATTTTTTAGAAAATGCCAACTTCGGTAAGTGTAAGAGAGGATGATCCTCTGTTGAAGGATTTGAGTGAGAAGAAGCAGAGTTTTAGGAGGAATGTGGTGTCTTTGGCCACTGAGTTGAAAGAAGCGAGGACTCGTCTCGCGGAACAGGAGCGTTCCTGTTCAAAAGAAGCCATGTCTAGGCAGGTAAGCAAGTCATCAGCTTTCACTTTACTTTTGTGATTTTAGGTTTTGGTTTGGATGTTGAGACTTTTTGGTGAGCTGATTTTGTCTATATGAGCAGGAAGCAGAAACAAGAGTTAAGAGAATGGAAGATGAAATGCTTAAACTTGGTAAGGAACTAAACAAGAAAGTTGAGCAGATTCGTGCATCCGATTTTGCTACTGAGAAGGTTAGGATTGTTTTCTTAACATTTCTTGATTGTCCAGTTTATGCATAGATCTGCTTTAGCATCGACTCCAAGGATTGTTATGTCTGTCTCTTCAAAGTTTGTTGGTCCATCATGTCTCTGGAACCTGACTAGGGTCTTAGTCTGCCAAAGTGCAGTAGATCTTTACCGATGTAACTATTTGTATGTTTTCCTTTTGTGCAGTATGTGAAGGAATTGGGTGATATCAAGTCACAGCTTGCAGCAACACATGCAACTGCCGAGGCAAGTACTTTGTCAGCTGAATCAGCTCAGTCTCAGTGTAGACTGCTTTCAAAACAATTGCATGAGAGGACTTGTTCCTTGAAAGACCATGAGGACCAAGTAACTAGACTTGGTGAGCAGCTAGATAATCTACAAAAGGAGCTACAAGCTAGAGAAATTTCACAGAAGCAGCTAAGAGATGAGCTTTTAAAAGTTGAAGGTGACATTATGCGGGCTGTATCAGTGGTCAAGACAAAGGAGAATTTTGAGGTGCGGAAATCGCTAGATGAGGATTCTCCAAAGAGTTTTGAAAGAATCAACAAACTTTTGACGGCTAAAGATGATGAAATCGCAAGGCTCAGAGATGAACTGAAGATTATATCGGCTCACTGGAGGTTTAAGACCAAGGAATTAGAAGATCAGGTAACAACTAATGCTTTAGGTTCTCTTATTTCTATGAGTTCGTTTTGGTTTTATGTAGTAAAAAGCCTATGTTCTTCTGGAGCAGGTTGAGAATCAAAGGAGAATCGATCAGGAGCTTAAGAAGAAGGTGCTGAAGTTAGAGTTTTGCCTCCGCGAAACACGCATCCAAACTCGAAAACTTCAGAAGGTAAACTCACTTGCTTTTACTTGGGATAAGTAGTTTCTTGAATAAAGTACTAATTGAGCTGTGTTTCTGCGGGATGGTAGATGGGAGAGCGAAATGATGTGGCAATAAAAGAACTCAAGGAGCAATTGGCTGCAAAAAAACAGCATGAAGCTGATCTTTCTAGCAACCAAAACTTGTGGGACAAATCAGGTTTCAAGATTGTTGTATCCATGTCGATGCTGATATTAGTTGCCTTTTCTAGACGTTGAATGAGCGATGAAATAACTTCAAGTCATATTAAAGTAGCTAGACAGTATCCTACAGTGTATGAAGGATTAAGTTTAAACCTCTTTGTTACACCTCTTGGTCCTACTGAGATATATTTGAAAAGAAACATCTGGGGTTTTCTGTACAAAACCGAAACCTTAGTAAGCCTCTTGCACCAAAGAAATTAATAATGTTTTACATTCCTAGATTCTTCTTATGAAGATACTCTAACAAGAGCTTGTACTTGTGTCACAAAACTATTACGACTCCTACATATTTTACTTCTACTGAAATAGCACTGCATGAAGAATAATCAATGTTGCCATTATAGCATGACCAAAGTGAATCTTCGAGCGTGTAGAGTCTGATGATGTTGGATTGTTCCCATTTGGTGAACCATCAAAACCGTAACCCCCTGAACTTCCTGAGGGTGGATAGTTTAGAGTATTTGATGTAGGATTCGCTGGGTTAAAGATTTGTGGTGGAGTTCCAACCCTTCAATAGAAATATAGAGATGTACACTTTCAGTTAGAAAAATCTGAAGAGGCTTTAATACTACTCAACAAGAATTCAAAAGAATGCTCTTTTACCCGACTATCCCGCCTCCGGATGGTATTATAGGTGTTGATGTGACAGGAGGTTGGTTCACTGTTTGTGTTGATGGAGTTGGTGTTGTAGTTCCTGCTGTCGTTGGTGTTGATGTCGATGAACCTGTCTGGTAAATGCAAGAACCAGTGCCTGTTACAGAACAACAATCCAAAACAAAGTCAATAAAAGTACTGAAAACAAGAAAGTAATAGCGAAACAGAGTATCCTCTGTTTTTTTTTTTGTCTAACTCACTTGGGTTGGCGCTAACTAGTGAAGCTGCACCGCCAAAATCGCAGCTTTGTGGAGAAGGGTTCTTTTGGTAATAGCTGTTGAAGGCAAATGAGGCATGACTCTGAAGACTGATAGGTGAATAACAGTTACCTCCTTGCTGTATCTGAGAGCAATCCGCGATCCCACAGGCGTAGTCAAGAGCCTGTTGGAGTGAGGTTTGAGAGGCTCCAGGCTTTGCCACGCACCAGCTTTGACCAGAAGCCGATGGAGAGTTTGAAACAACAGGCGGTGCAAATACAGGAACTGGAACCGTCCCTGAGGGTTGTGTTGGAGGATACTGAGTTGCAGGGTTGGTAACAGGTGGTGTGAGTGTAGGAGGAGGAATGGTTGTGACTGGAGGAGTAATAGGAACTGTTGTGGTTGGATTTGTCGGCGTTATGGTCTCCGGAGGAAATGTAGTCGGCGGTGTAGTTGTGGGGTTTGTAGGAAAGACCGTTGTGGGGTTTGTAGGAAAGACCGTTGGTGGGGTTAAGACATCATGATTTGTAGTTCTTGAGGAACAGAGTGAAAGAAGAGAAATAAACAAGAAAGTGAAGAAGACATAACTCTGTTTCGCCATCAGAGCTTGAGATTGGCTTTGTTTTTTTTTCTACTTCTTTCTTGTGTTGTTTATAAGTACATAGTTGTGTGAAGAAGATGGAATTAAAAAAAGCTTTGAGAATCTCTTGAAAAAATTAGGGGAGAAAAAGAAGGAAGAAGCTGACTGTACTTTACATGCAAGTGACTAAGTAAGAAAAAAGATGTTTGCTTTGCTATGAAGTCTTTTTGAGATTTGGCCTGTGACTAATCTCATCTTCTTTCTTTTCTTTATATATTTGTGTGCAAAGATATCATCTTTTGCCTTATGTTAGCCAGAAGAAAAGAAAGATAAAAACCCATTTTTGTCAGATCCGTTTCAGACATAAGCATATGCATAAAGTTCTCCAAAGTGTTTTCAAGAAAGAAGCTGCAATTTGGTATTTTTTTATTTCTCTTATCCAAAAAGGAGAAAAGAAAAAGACTGGTGTGCTGCAGATTAAGATCATGAATTTTATTAATACAATCACTATGGATTGATCTTTTGCTTAGCTCAGCAAAACCCACAAAGATTTAAAGAAACATCACAAAGCGGAAAGGTTTTGAAAAAACAAAAAAGCAGAGAACATAAAGCTTTGTTAGCTGCTTAATTGGATTAGTTTATTGGCCTAATTTAAAGCAAATTTTTCATTTTATCATCTACGCGGTTTGAATATTGTTCTTCCCTCACTAGTCACTACAAGAATAAAAATGTAACAACTTTTGTTCTTGGGATAAGAAGATCAATTCATATGCAAGTAGGGACAACCCATGTGGAAATGGTAGATCTTGATACTTTCTTCTAAAAAGAATTCATGGTTTCAAAAGTATATGCATGCATAGGCAAAAGCTACCATTAAACTATTGTCACATACAAAAAATAATTAACATATCAGTTCTTGCATACATTTGAAGAGATCGAGATAGGTATATAGATCACATATCATGAAGCAAGAGCTAATACTGTTGATTTAAGTGGCTAGGCAAACAATATACACATGAAAGAGAGAGGGAGCTTCTGGATAATCACTTATGGGGTTTATTTTATTCTTCATGATGTTTGGTCCATCAACATATCTGCGAAGAAAGGGTCTAAAACGGCCTCTTTAGCTGATTTATACTTCTCCATCCGCTTCTTCAGTGACCGTAGTTCTCTTTCGTTCTTTGAAGACCGTTCCTAAAACCGTCACACAACGAAAGGAGTATCAACATTCAACAGGCTTTTCTAAGTTGTGGTAACTAATAAACAGATATGTATCCTGCAAACTTACAAATGACTTCTTGGTAAGTAAGATATCCACGAGATAAATTAGCCACAGAACATTTGTTCGAGCGAAACTGTTGTTAGATAGAAGAAGAAACAGAACATGGTGATTATGAAAATTAGCAAATCATTTAGGCGCAGAGATCTCCAAATTTACGGTTTATAAACTAATAGGAACTTACCTTCCTTCCCAGTAATCTTCAGTGACTGCCTTCATTTTTCTGTAAGTTTCTGCCTGCATGATGACATTATGAAAGCTTAAATATATATTTGATCTTCATAGCTCCTGGAATAACTGAGGCTTAATTAAGTTTCCTTACTTGTTTATCTCCTTTTGGTCCTTTGAAAAGGTATGGATCAGAAGTAAGGTCCAGAAAGAGTATCTTTTCACCTGTGCACATTAGTACCATAAAAATTGGTAGTTAAGTATTAGATCAGGCCTCATGGTATACATTATATCGCAGTATTTACGAACCATCACCTGTATTGATTCTTGAAAGAGTAAAGTCAATTATGGATATCTGTACTCCAAAAGTTTTGATAGAAATTTGTTTCCCCTCGAGAATAAAAGGCAGCGTACACGAGTTATTCCGACTAAGAAGAATGTTTCCCCTGAAATGAGAAAATAAACCAAGAAGTTCAAGCGAGAGAACACTAGTAAGTAGCAAACTACCAAATCAAACACTAAACTTACCAATGCAGGTCTCTGTGCTCGAACTCAAAAGCAGCTTCAGCAACAGCCAGGCCAGCCGTGACCTTTTATGTGAAACAGATGCAATTAACTGAAAATTTCTCACTTGCGCAGTTTCTGTTACAGCAAATAGAGGCTATAACTTACCTGAACCAATAAGCTCCGTGCTTCATCAAAGTTCAAAAGAACAAAGCTTTCAAGGTCTTTGCCACCATGTTCCAGAACAAACATGACATAACACTGGAAGCAAACACCACACAGAAAATGGAATATTGCTTCTACAGATTATACAGCTTCCTACATAAACAGACATTTTTGAAATCTCATGGAGTGAAAAAAAATCTTACTTGTTTTTCCGGGAAATCTGGGTGATCATTCTCAGAGCCATGTATATCATCCCATTCTTCCCATGCTTTTATCAGTATAGGGTCATAGGGACCTTGACATACTTTTATACTGCAACAAAATCATGAGAAAAGGTTTGTGAAAGATGATGCACATAAGTTTGGTAAAAGTTTAATAAAACAGAACCGACAGACATCTCCAGCTTATTCTTGTTCCTGAGAAGACGTACTCTTGAGTTTTTATGAATGCCGGGCACGAATTCTGAGCTTCAGTCTCAAATTCTCTTAGTTGATTAAGAGTCCATGAGAGTATCACTTCCTCATGTAGTTCGTCAGCTCTCTGCAACAAATGAACATATAGTGAGATACTATTTATCATATTTCATTGATATGCTGTAAGTATTTGCATTACATTAATCATAATTCATCCAAAAAACATATATGGTGTGAGAATATGCATGCCTTTCCTTAAGCATCCATACTTTTTTTTAGAGATGATAAGCTTATCTAAATCATAAACACTGTGTTCTTCTCTAAATAGAATTTAACCTAAACTTGCGCTTGCTGGCCCTCTTCAATATTTTCTTTCATGTTAAAAGAATCATTTTCCGGTTTCACCAACTAGAAGTTGTAGTCTCAAACCATCATGGGGAAACATAGATGCGAGTTAAGAAACGTACCTTCTGTACTTCCCCATTGACCCTGAAGTCTCCATCAATTGGAACTATTTTACAGACACTAGAACCAGTCCGAAAAGCCTCCCCATATGTACCTTCACCAATCTTGACAATGCTTTCTGGTTCACTGCAATATTTGAGTCATAGTTAAACTTCATGAAATAAGAAAACTAAATCACATTTCTAACCAGTGTCAACAAAATGCACAACATTCCTAAGATAACACACCAAAAGCACTAGACAAACACCCAAGACTAGAACATAAAGTTCATCTCCTAGGTCCATACCAGAATTTAGAGAGTGCTTCTATGAAGTTTGATGGTTGCATCTGTCCACATGCGGACAATAGATCAAGAACTGACTTATCAAAATCTAGATGAGTGGAGATGGGATCAGATGTCAAAGACAGTTGCTTCAGCTCATCTTCAAGGTCAATTGCTTCCATCTTGATTTTTCTAACAGGCACATCTTCAGCAGCTAAGATGTCATCACAGCTAGGAATGAGCCGGAAAACTGAAGTGTTGCTAGCAGAAGACTTTTCTGGGGTTTTTAGTGCACATGAATCAGAGGATTCATTATCACATATTGAGTCCTCCTGGCGTGTGGCAGAGTTTTCAAATATCTTAGAGAGTGTGCTCGAAGGACCACAAGCATGGTTAAACTTCTTTGAGATGAGCCATTTTTCTAATCTTGTGGATAGATGTGGCATCTCAGGAACAACTTGTTCACCCATGGTCCATGTACTAGATTTATTTGGAGAAGGACTCTCTTCCAGAAGCTCAAAAGCATCAATATCACGAAAGTATTCCTTCTCTTTCTGGAAGTCTGGAGCTTTTTCAACTTTTCCCTGAGAGTTTAAAAAGATTAAGAGTTCCAAAAGCTCAAAAGCATCAACTTTTTTGAGAACACACTAGTCTTCATATAAAAACTCCGCATAAGTCGTCACCGAACAAGATAGACTACAACCACGGCTTACCTTTGGAATAGCGGGTTTCTTTCTCCTGGCTGGCTTCTTCTGAGGCTGATGGTTAGCATAAGCGCGCACCGCAATACTCTCCCTCCCTCTGTCACAAACACCAAAAGTAAACTATAAGCCATCGTTTACAGTTATCAAGCCTTGCATCAATCCACTAAAAAATAAGTTAATGGCCTTTCCTTGACATTTCAACAAACAGAAGGTGTGCAGTAAGTAATAACTCATAACTTAAGAAAAGAATTGGAGAAGGACACGAAAACAAGAACACTGAAAAATAAGATCTTGGGAAGGGAACCAGACAAAATTAGGGTTAAGGTGAGAATGTAGACCTGGTGGAGAGGGAACGAGCCCAGCTATCTCTCTTAAGTCCATTGATCGAACTAGTACGAGTACCTTTCACCAACCAGCCTCTGTTTATGAATTTACACATCAGATACAACAAAGCCAAAATAAAAACCACTTTTTTAAGATTCAGGGCAGAAGCAGAAAAAAAATTACAAATTAACAGCTTCGGAGGAGGATTTATTCTCAGGTTTCTTCCTTCTCTGATATACAGCTTCAATCTTGGGTATATCTCCGCCTTCTTCTTCCTCGGATTTGATGACCTCAGACCAAAGATCAACTGCAACGTTAAAGCATCTTCTCAATTAAAATACACAAAGAAAAAAAATCGAAAATTTAAAGCAAACCCAAGATGGAATTAAACATCGGAACTCAATTGATTCACCTCTCTGTTCCATTTTAGGGTTAGAGGAATCGCAAAATCAGTGTACTGCAAAAGTCTGCAACAGTCACCTAGAAGAGAGAGAGAGAGATGTCAATTTGAATAAAAAGTTGTGGACCGGGAAGGCGGGAGAAAGTCATGGGTTTAAAATTTTAAAATCCAAAATCTAATTTGGGCTCAGAATCTAATTTCAAGCCCAATACTTAATCTGTTTTTTCTAAACCGGGTTTTCTAACCGAACCAAATTGATTAATATATGGAAATGTTGTTGGATATAAAAGGAAAGGCTTTCAATTTGTTGGACTTTCTTTTTCATGGAGACGAACGAACAACGAATGACCAAAAGATTAAGCAACCTTTGTTTCTTAATTACTTCTCATGTCAAAAAAAAAAAAAAAAAAAACTATTCTAGAAGGATGGCTACGTATAACTTCTCACTATCTTGGATATTAATGTGTATATAATGTATATAAACAAAAAAAAAAAAAAGAATTGTTGGAAATTTGATATTTGGATCCAATTTGATGCTCTGCGAGTAAATTATGATTTCTTCGATGATGTGATTGTGTGGATTTCTGCTACGTATATATGTTTCTTTGCTTAAAGATGGGACAGTTACTATAGGAGGTAGTTAAAACATCATCCTTCTTTTCGGAAATGTAATTAAAAGGATGTTTTTTTTCATGTGAGATGTAATGAAAATGTAATTTGCAATGCAAGCTCTCTCTCTCTCTATCTGTGTCACCACCACCTTTAGTTATAAAGAACAATTAATGGGGAAGAAAAAAAATGGAAGAGAGACTGAAAAAATTGATCACACCTACCACTTGATAACTCCATTTCTTCTTCCTTCTCCTTATTCCCTTCCACCAGATTTTCACTGCCTAAGTTTTCAAGTTTTCTCCTTTTCTATTTGTTTCAAATTTTAAGTATTGATTTCTTCTTCTTCTTCACAAACAAAAAAAAGTTCAACATTCTTTTTGAAAAAGAACTCTGTTTCCTCTGTTTCATCTAAAACGTATTGTCTTATGTTCTTTGAAGAGCTTCTCTTGTCAAGCTTCATTCGCAGAGGTAATGATCATTAAATTGTCATCTACTTGTTCTGTCTTTATTCTCTGTGCTGTATACTTCTATCATCCTTGCTTGTCATATGTATCTTCTAAATGGATAATGAAGATATTAATGATTGCTGCATTTTGTTATCTTCTTGCTTTATTTGTTCATTATGTACTTACTTAGTGGTCCTTCTTCTATAATTTGGGACCACTACTAAATCAACTTGGAGTCTCTTCATCATCATCATCATCAATCACACAGCATTTTTACTCTCTTTCTCTTGTTCTGACTGTATCAAGTTTTACTCTCTTTGTTTGATGATTCTAAATCAAAAAGCAGATTAGGAAGGAAGGAACACAATGTCTGGACTTAAGATCTGGCAAGCAATCTTTATCGCCATTGCGCTGTTCATCGTAGCCATACTCGCTGTTCTTTCATTTTATCTCATTTGGAAAAAGAAATCAACAAGATCCAAAACCTTAACTCTTCCCATCATCCAAACCCCTGCGGTATCTAAAGAGATCAAGGAAGTCAGAATCGAGCATGTCTCAACGAGTAGTAACTTTGAACCTCATGACATAAACAGCAATGAATCTGACAAATTCTTGCTTAATTTGGATACGGAGAAGAAGAGGGAGAATGGTTTGTGTAGTAGCAGGTCTGGTTCAGGCAAAGAAGGTTCTCTGTGTGTTGCAAACAGGTCTTCTTCATCATTGTATGAGATGGGAACACCATCACCATCACCTCTTTCTGGTTTACCTGAGTCACACCTTGGATGGGGTCATTGGTTTACTCTCAGAGATCTTGAAATAGCAACAAACAGATTCTCAAAAGAAAATGTGATTGGTGAAGGAGGATATGGAGTTGTATACAGAGGAGAGTTGGTCAATGGGACTCATGTCGCCGTGAAAAAGATCCTGAACCACTTGTGAGTTATGGACTTAGAGAAAGGCCTCTCTCTCTCTCTCTCTTTTGATTTGTTGATTATTCTTGAATATTGATTGTTGCTGGATTTTGTAGGGGACAAGCTGAGAAAGAGTTTAGAGTAGAGGTTGATGCTATTGGTCATGTGCGTCACAAGCACTTGGTACGTCTTCTAGGATACTGCATTGAAGGCACACACAGGTATAAAGATAAAATGATACTCTATCTTGCATAGAGAGAAAAGAGAAACCAACTAATTTTGTGAGTATATTGCTCTATTAGGATATTGGTTTATGAGTATATGAACAATGGGAACCTCGAAGAATGGCTTCATGGAGCAATGCAACACCACGGTTATCTAACTTGGGAGGCTAGAATGAAAGTTCTCATCGGCACATCCAAGGCGTAATTAAGCAAAACTTTTAACATTTTTTTCAGTTTTTTTCACATTTTTGTTGTGATGAAAGTAATGGTTGTTAAACTTGTGCAGTCTTGCGTATCTACACGAGGCAATCGAGCCAAAAGTGGTGCATAGAGACATCAAGTCGAGCAATATACTGATCGATGATAGATTCAATGCCAAGATTTCTGATTTTGGCCTAGCCAAGTTGCTTGGAGATGGGAAAAGCCATGTGACTACTCGAGTGATGGGAACATTTGGGTAATATATTAAGCAACTTTGTTTTTTTCATAAAAAAGAGCTAAAAGCTGAGCCATGGTTTTGTTCCGAGTATTGCAGGTATGTTGCTCCTGAGTATGCCAATACAGGACTTTTGAATGAGAAGAGTGATGTGTACAGCTTTGGTGTTTTGATCTTAGAAGCAATAACTGGAAGAGATCCTGTGGATTATGCGCGTCCTGCAAATGAGGTAGATAGAGTATGGAGAGATGAATGGATTTGATTAATGTGATGAGTTTTGTGAGACTCATTAACATTGTTTTGCAGGTAAATCTAGTTGAGTGGCTGAAGATGATGGTGGGAAGTAAGAGACTGGAAGAAGTAATTGATCCAAACATAGCGGTTAGGCCAGCGACGCGAGCACTGAAACGTGTTCTTCTTACAGCACTTAGATGCATTGATCCTGATTCTGAAAAGAGACCTAAAATGAGCCAAGTTGTGCGTATGCTCGAGTCTGAGGAATATCCCATACCAAGAGAGGTTAGTGTCTGCTATATAACCGTTTTTGTATGAAACAGAAAAGTATGCAGAGTTGTAAAAACTTAAGCAAGAATTTAACTTACAGGAGCGGAGAATGCGCAGGACGCCAGAGGAAAACTCGGATACCGATAGAAGCACTCCAGTTTCAAGATCACAGAGCAAGAGACTGTAATAATAAGATTACCATTACAAAACAGAGACTCTGTTCTTTGGAAAGTTGTTGATTCTTCTGCATTTTCTAGTTCTTGGGAATCTTTTTTTCTTTCATTTCTTCCGGTTTTTGCATTTGAATTGACAGATGATAGAGAGGAATATACATGTGATATATATGGTATGCATAGACATGTTTGTATATGGAACTGGATTTGTATAATAGATTGGTGTGTATAGCGAGTGTCACTTTACCGACCATATACCTTCTGAAGTCTTATTGTACAATTAAGGATTTGACCGTTTGATTACAATTACACTTGCGAGTTGCAACACACAGTAATACAGTTTTCAAATTCACATCCAGACGGGGAAAAAAGTTTTAAACAGTCTTCTCATTTTCTTATGTGGAAAGAGAGATGAGGGACAGGAAACAACACACTTACTCCTTCAATGTCTAGCTCCAGCCTCCAGAGTTTGTATTCTGCTTTTTAAACTGAAGGTGGGTTATGCATCAGGTAACATGATGCAGTCAATAGCTCGTTTGCATATTCCCGTCATTGTTGCTTCTGGTCCATATACCTGCAATCATCAATTCTTATGAAGTTCAGTATTCGAGCTAAACACAAATCTTCAGCGTTAACCGAGAGGTGAAAAAGGGTGCTTTCCGGGATTTCTTTTCTTAGAATTTTTTCAACAGAGTGAGTTTTCACCATTTACTATGCTTAGATTGTAACAGTCTTTATTCACAGCTGCTAATTTTCCATAAGTAGTTTGGTTACCTCTAGAGGAACACCGAGTTCCTCTCCCAAAGCTCGCATTCTAGCCAAACCAGTCTGGTAATTTGGTCCACCTCTCCTTACGTAAATGTGCATTCTTGATGCTTTCAACCTTGTTTCCTGCTCATGGCAAACAAAACAAACTGTTAAAAATACAGTAGCAACTGTTTTGTTCATTCACTAAAGGTTGTTAGAGAAGTACCTTTTCTCTTAGGGCTCTGATGATACCGTTGAAAGTAGCTGCCACATCTGTGAAGTTGGCAATGCCTCCTCCAATAAGAAGAGCTCGTTTACGCCCGTCAGGATCAGCAGTAGCACACTGACAAACCCCAACATATTGTCCGTGAATTTCTAAATTTGTATAGAGAAAAATAGTGAATGGCAAAAGCTAAGTTCTTTGCCATGACTCACATCAATGACAACTCTTGCGTACTGTAACACCTCGTCCTCCTTAGGTGCTCCACTATACTCTGCGTAGTTTCCAAGTTCTGATGCATAACCTAAATCCCCAACCTTTTCCAACGTCGATAAGGAAAATACAAAGAAACTAATGTGAGAAATTCTTCGGAGTCCTCATATAACAACACTTTTCTTGAAATAATTTTTTTTTCCAGACATTCAAAATGGCAAGGGTATGAGATTGCTTATATGATCAAATCATAGAGAGCCACTAACTAACACACTAAGTTGATTGGTTCTACTCATAATGGCTATAAACAGTCTATTATCTGAAATTTGAGTTGATTCCGTGACAATTAGCTCATTTCAAGGAGCAGGCCTTTTCAGTTTTGTAACTGCAACCCTCCACTTAAATAAGATCAATGTATATTTAACTCAGGGGTTTCAACTCACTGTATCAGCATATATGACGCTAGCACCGCCTCCAGCTACCATTGTCCAGATGCGGCCTTTAGGATTCAAAACAGTGAACTTCAAAGAAGCACTTGTCTGCAATACGTAACACACACATGCATGCTCAGTTTAAATTACTTTCCTTTTTGAGTCCAAAGCGGTTTTTAAAGAAAAGCCATGCGCTCAAACCTTCTCATCTAGACCATTAATGAAGTTCTCCGTTGGACTGAGGACCCTTCCAAATGGCAGAGGAAATTCAATGTCTCCCCACCTGAATTGATAGAACTTATCAACCCAATGTGTTTCCACAGAAAAATTGATTGCGGATCTCTCAACGGGGAACTTAGAAATGTTAGACATACTTGTTGAAGTTCTTGAAGGCAGCAGTGTCGTCCAATTCTCCCCTCATATCCAAAGGGAATGGTTCTCCCTCGACTAGTGTAAAAGGATTCATCTCCATAAAACTGAAATCCAAATCTTTAAAGAAAAACACAAATAGATAATAAGACAATGTCCTTAAGGGATCTTGGTATGTGCACAAATGCTTGAAAGTCAACAAGTGGCCTAATCATATCCATACCTTGAAATACAGCAAACGCACCCATTATGAAATTGCCGATTTTAGCTCGAACCTAAAATGCATAGATACATTTATGAGAGCAGGCTAAGCAAAAGTTGAAAGAACCTAACTTAATAATCTCTTTGACATAGACTGCAGTAGTGAGAAGCCTAAAATTCAGCTTAACATATCTTTGAGTATGCATAGGAATAAATGCACACTGAAACTAGATATCTAAGTTGGTGTCACTGGATTGCTCACAGCGGACAAATACTTACCTCAAGAGGAAGTGTTGCTATCAATGGAGCACATACTTCTAGTGTCATTGACTTTTCCGCAGGAAGAAATATAGTCTTCACCTGTTGGTACCAGAAAATCGAATTATTGGGAGAAAACAACAAAACTGAGCCAAGAAGGAGAATACTGAGTAACAAGAATAGAGCCAAAAGGTAATTACTTTGTCCCAGTTCTCTTCTATCTCAATGCCGCCACATTCAGAGAAGCTTATAGTGCAGCCAAGCCTATCAGATACAATAGAAAGGTAGTATTCTTGATCATGAGGCACAAAGGGCTCCACAATGAATGTAGTGATAGGTGCTTTACATCCCTCCATCTCAACCTGCGACACACACAAAAAACAAACATCAAAAAATGATATAACAAATTTAACCCGCTGTTCTATAAGCTCGAGCAGCTGGGATGAGTCACCTCAGTACCGAGGCGGGCCTTGACAAAGTCAGCAACTTCAGCAAGATCCAGCTTGAGAGCTACCAAGCCACTTTTCCCGCGTTTCCCAAATAGCATATCAGGCTTCACAACTAGCTTTGTAGACGATAGCCATGACTCCTGGTTGGTCAACTCAGTGAAATCCGTAGATTCTGTCACCTAAAAAGTACACACAACAGTAAACAAATCACCCATATGTATTAGAGAATACAAGTCAGTTCTTAATCCAATGTTCTCGTTGGTTTAGACGAGATAGACATATCCCCAGTTCATCCATAGACTCTCCCAAGATTCTCACTTTCATTAGCTCTTAATTGAATAAGTCTCAATCACAATAAGGTACAGTTGAATTATTCTATAGAATTTAGCATAATTGAATATGCAACAGTTTTTGACAATTCAAAGCAGATCAATGAGAACAAACTAGAATTCGTAAAAAGGTGACCTGAGCAGAGCGAATCTGCAGGTCAATGTTAGCGAGACGCTTCCTTGAGAAGTCTCTTAGAGTCATACTCTCTTATCTTCTTTCTCGCCATCGAATTAGACAATCCAAACCCAGAATCTGAAACAGAGATAGTAAAAGGTTTAAAAGAACAGTGATCGTTCCTCCTGAGCACTTTAAATAAAGGGAATAAAAAGTCTCTCTTTCTCCGCCGAAAAAGAAAAAGAAAAAAGGTGAGAACTTTCGAGACGATAAGATCGAAGAAGTAGAAGAGAAGATGATCTCAGCAACACAACGGTGACGCAGACTCAGAACCAGAAGAGACGTTGACGTTGAGCTGTCAATCAATGTCAAACCTACCCACCCCCGCCTAAACCACCTGTATTCCCCCCACCTTCCTCAATAACCAATCGGTTCGGTTCGGTTCAGAACAACCGGAGGCGTGAATCAGCTGTACCCAAAACCAGAGATGGTAAAGTTGCACTTTCGTCTTCCACTTAAAGCAGCTTCCTAAAGTTTTTAACAGTGTTAGCTAATATTCCCTGAGGAGGAACCATCCTCATGGCTCTCTCCAGTTGCTTGCTTCCCTTCTCTCAATCAGCTACGGCTCCGTCCCCCTCCGCCTGCTCTTCCAATCTCGCCGCCTCTTTTTCTAATTTTCCGGTATTCGCTGGACCTTTCTTGCATGCTTTCGTTTATTGAAAAGATCATTGTGTTTCAGAAATAAAGATAGTTACTTTCTTTGTTTTATGATAAAATTTTCTGCAATTTCCTCACCAGAGATCTCAAATTTTGCTCTATGCCAACTGAATTTAAGCTTAGTAGGAATTGATTTGATCTAAAGGAACTTGCTTTTTTGGCTCCAGATGTTGAAATTTGAATTCTTTTGTGTGTGTGTGTGTGTGTGAGTAGGTTTCGTCAAGAGACTATAGTTTCTCCAGAAACGAAAACCTTGTTCTCAACGGAGGAGGCTCAAATCTCTGCCGGAGATTTTGTGGGTTGAAGAAGCTACGGATACTTAAAAGCCTGAATGTTAGACAAGGCAGCCACAGTAAACACCGTCCTGTAAACGAGCTTAAAACACGCTCAGAGCTCAGCGATGAACTAGGGAAAGACTCGAATACATCCCCTGAAGATCCTTCTTTACAACTTGCTGAGCTTCAAAGTGATCCAAGTTTTACTGAAGAAACTGGAGCTATAGGAGCTGATTTGAGTGATGGTTCTCAAAAAGTTGGAGACTTTCCACTTGTGTTAAAACAATTCTCGGATGGTCTTTCAGATGTTCAAAGAGGTGCCTCGCTTTGCATTGCTGTTGTAGGAGCTACTGGTGAACTAGCAAGAGGGAAGATTTTTCCTGCACTGTTTGCATTGTATTATAGCGGTTACCTTCCTGAGGTATGGTTTTGCTACTCATGAACAAAATATTTAGTGAAAGCTATTGGATGGTTTTTTTTTTCTTGGTTTGTCTTCTTTATCGGACTTCATTGTCACAGGATGTTGGCATATTTGGGTTTTCAAGAAAAAATCTTACAGATGAAGACCTTAGATCCATCATCGCGTCAACTCTGACTTGCCGTGTTGATCATCAGTATGTATATATTTCTTGTTCCATACATTATACTTGGTAAATGTGATATGATAAGTGCTAACTAAGGATGATGCTAAATGTTCAGGGAAAATTGCGGGGAAAAGATGGATGCGTTTCTTAGTAGAACATACTATATCAATGGAGGCCATGATAACAAGGATGGGATGTCCCGACTTGCCGAGAGAATGAAACAGATTGAGGTAGCATTGAAGTAGTCCTCTTTCTGTGTTTGCAATATTTGGAACAGAAAAGAAGGATAAAACACTAATACAATAATAGCTTTCCTTCTTCAGGGAGAATCAAAAGCGAATAGGATATTTTATCTCTCAGTACCTCAAGAAGCTCTCATGGATGTGGCGTGCACCATTGCGGATAAAGCTCAAGCACCACGAGGCTGGACTCGTATAATAGTTGAGAAGCCTTTTGGTTTTAGCTCACAGTCGTCTCATCAGCTGACAAAGTCACTTCTCTCTAAGTTTGAAGAGAAGCAAATCTACAGGTCCTTTTTAATGTAGTTGCTTTCTGCACATGCACAGCTCTCCCAGTTCATCTTTATTCACAGTTTATGTGCCCGTTGCAGGATAGATCACATGCTAGGAAGGAACCTCATTGAAAATCTGACAGTGCTAAGGTTTTCAAATCTAGTTTTTGAACCACTATGGAACAGAACATACATACGCAATATACAGGTAGATTGTTTATATTTGTGTATAGTGCCTAGACTTTCCTCCTCCATATTCTGTTTGTTCACTCTGTCTATAAATGATGTTTTCAGGTTATTGTATCAGAATCAATTGCGCAAACAGAAAAGTAAGGCACAATAGTTCTATAAACAAACAAATTGCATCAGTACCTGATTTCCTACTGCTTTTTTGTAAGGTATTCTGATGGATATGGAATCATACGGGACATAGTGCACAGTCATATACTTCAGACAATCGCATTACTTACCATGGAACCTCCAATAAGTCTCGATGGTGAAGATATCCGGAATGAAAAGGTCAACCTGCACTAGCAAAGAACAAAATCGTCTTATGATATATATGTATAAGTTGTGTACTCATGTTCTGTCAAGTGACCTTGTGACAAACCTGCTTTTTCAGGTGAAGGTTTTGAGATCAATTCGCAAACTAAATCCGCGTGATGTCATCCTTGGCCAGTATAAATCTAGCTCTCAAGACAAGAACGGTGTGATCTTGAACGGTGTAGACCCTACATATTGCGCTGCAGCCTTGTATATTGATAATGCACGTTGGGATGGTGTACCTTTCTTGGTAAGAGTTGGCACAGGCCTCATTAAACACAGGTAAGAATAACTATTCTGACTCATGGAAATATCCAACTGTCATTACAATTGATTGGTGTGCCTTACTATTCAAAGAGTGGAGATTCGTGTGCAATTCCGGCATGTTCCCGGAAACCTTTACCGAGAAAATATTGGAATAAACATAGATTTGGGGACAAATGAGCTTATTCTGCGTGACGAACCTGATGAGGCCATCCTGGTGAAAATTAACAACAAGGTTCCTGGTTTAGGTCTTCAGCTAGATGCTTCTGAACTGAACCTGCTCTATAAAGACAGGCAAGTTTTGCTTTTCTCATCTGTGTTCCTACACATTTTGAAAATCAAAACTTTTGCTCCTTATAGTTATTTGCGTTGTTGGGTCAAACCTGTAGGTATAAAACCGAAGTACCAGACTCATATGAACACCTGATTCATGATGTAATTGATGGAGACAATCATCTGTTCATGAGAAGCGATGAGGTTGCAGCAGCATGGGACATTCTGAGTCCGGTCCTAGAAGAAATAGACAAGCACCACACAGCTCCGGAGTTATATGAATTTGGTGGCCGGGGACCAGTTGGAGCATACTATCTATGGGCCAAGCACGGCGTCCCATGGGCAGATGACTGAAGGAGAAATATAGGCACATCAACTAACAGAGGTTTACAAAACAAATGAGAATGATTCTGAATCCAGGCAATCCAGATTGTTCAGTATGGTTATTGTGAAGTGGTTAGTTTAGTTTGAAGCTGAACCATTCCCTGTAGACTGTACACATGTATGACACATGTTGTTATTTGAATGTCCATCATGGTGGGGTCCATATTAGTGTTGAAAAATCTCCAAAGCCACCCAAAGAAAAGAAGAAAGTATGAGAGACTTTTAGATAAGGTTATGTTGTTGGTCTTCCCACTAGAGGCAATAATTATATCTCCTCCACCATTTCCTGCAGAAATTCTTGAAGATCTATATCATGTGTTGATGATATAGAAAATATAAAAGGAACAGAGAGTGGCTCAATGGATAGAGACGGGAAGAAAGTGAAAATGAAGAAGGAAGAAGACGAAGAAGAAAAGATGGAAAAGTTGTACACATTTCTTAAAAACGCAAAAGAAATGCGGAAATACGTGATCAGCTCCATTGAGAAGACGAGACAGGAAGAAGAAAGAGCGAGGGTTTGTAGATTCCCTTCGTTTCAGCCTGAGGATTTCATTTTCATGAATGGAGCAGAGGCCAACAACAAAGAAAAGGCAGCTGATACGAGCTCTTCAGCATCCAACGAATACGGCTCTAAGGAAAAGCAACACGGATCAGAGACTGACGTTTGTTTAGACTTAAATCTTTCTCTGTAGTACACAAGAGACAGAGAGCTCTTCAGTTTCTGTACAAGCAACAAAGAATATTAATAACTATTATGTACCAAAAACAAATTTGCCATTGGATTCTAGTTTGGCTTGCAGAGAGATCTTTAATTCTTATTAACCATAGAAAGAAAATGCTACAAATGCGCATTGATACAAAATGTTAAAAACAAAAAACAGAGCAGAGCATAGAGAGAACTCTCATCAATGGTTGAACAGGCTCCTATGGTTTGGGAGTATATACAACGCTTCAACGATCAGATGAGAACATTTTGCTTGGCATTTATAAAATCTCGCCAATAATCTTTACAAGAACACTGTACTCCTTCACGTATCTTTAAGAGACAATAAGCCACCGCGAGTCTCTCACTATGGTATCTCAGGCTAGCAACTTTCTCTTCCTCGTCTACATCATGTAATGCATAGCTGCAATCAGGATTATAGCCAGCCTCTCTCAATAACCCATCCAGTTTCATCCAATATCTTCATAATTGATTCCTGCTCGGGATGGCTACAAATACCCTTGCGAGTGAACGTGTGCACCTTGTTCTCGACTTCGGTCCAGCTACAACCTAGTGATTTTCTTACCATCTTTGTCTTCATAACTTTTCTCAGTTCCACAACATTTGCCCACCTACCTAGAGATGCATAAATGTTGGACAGCAAGATGTAAGTCCCCAAGTTCTCCGGTTCAATCTCTATGAGTTTCATTGCAGAAAATTCTGCTAGCTGCGAGTGAGCTCTACATGCTCCTAATAGAGAACCCCAAACTGCAGCATCTGGTTCGACAGTCATACTATCAATCATTTCCATAGCCTCATCAAACCGTCTTCACGCCCAAGCATATCTACTATGCAAGCATAATGCGCCGTTATGGGCTTAACCGCAAAAACTGATTCCATAGATTCAAATATCTTAAACCCTTCCTGAACCATCCCAGCGTAGCTGCATGCGGCGAGAGTTGCAACAAAGGTGACTTCGTTAGGCTCAGTACTACCAGACAAAGGCATCTCATAGAAAACTTTTACAGCTTCCTCTCCTAGACCGTGCGAGGCATAACCAGATATGATTAAATTCCACATGATAATGTCCTTGGAAGGAAACCTGTCAAAGATTAGCTTCGACTTCACAAGCTCACCGCATTTAATGTACATGGTCATCAAAACAGACGCAACGTACACATCAACAACATCTAACCAACTGAGCATGGACCTGTTTACAATGGTGGAGGCTTGGTTGACAAGGAAAGATATATACAATAATACGATTTTGTGGACGTAACGAATCAAGGATACCATACCACACATCACATCGTCATTAAACCTACCAACCAACCAATCAACGATACCATACCACACATCACATCGTTGTTACTTAAAAGTTAAAACAATTCGTAAACAATTGCTCGAGTATCGTCATTGACTTTTGAATACTCAACAAGTCTCTTCAAACTTCCTCTGTTTCACGTAACTGGTAAATAAATCTCCAAAACAATCCCTGAGAAAACTCAACACAAATCTGGGAGTCATTTGAAAGATCGATCGATGGGGAACGCAACTATCTCTGCAACTAAACAGATGATTCCTCTTCTCAACCCATTCTCGATGAGAAACTTCAACCTTACACACAGGTTCGTAACTCTCTCATTCAACACACAAACCGTTGCTAAAATACATAGATTTGTCTTACTGAAAAGAGTCGCTTAAATCTATATAATCAAATTCCAGAATAGTTATGGCTCCGATGGCGAGAATGAGATCATACGGTAACGTTCCAAACCCTCACGTCGCCTTGTATTACTCTCAGAGAACAACTCCGGGAGGTCTTCTCATCAGCGAAGCCACCGGAGTTTCTGAAACTGCCATGGCGTAAGTCTCTATTTATAACCTATTCACGTTGACTTTTTTTTTTTTAGGCTCTGATTTTGATTGACTTTTTTTCTCTGAAAGGTATCAAAACATGCCAGGGATATGGAAAAAAGACCAAATAGACGCATGGAAGCCCATCGTTGACGCTGTTCACTCTCACGGCGGCATCTTCTTCTGCCAGCTCTGGCACGCTGGTCGTGTTTCTCATCGAGGTCTATTTATAAGAAACCCTTTTATAAAGTTTTCTCTTTTAGGATATTTGAGTGATCATCGTGTGAATATATTTGTAGATTGTCAGCCAAATCGGGAAGCTCCGGTCTCTTCTACGGATAAGCCATTCGCTGATGATCCATCGAGTGAGTATACACCTCCGAGAAGGCTAACAACTGATGAAATCCCCACCATTGTTAATGAGTTTCGTCTCGCTGCAAGAAACGCTATCGAAGCTGGTAAATAAAAATCCAAACTTTGAAACTGATTGAATCAAACCCAAGAAGAAAGGTTCCAACTTTTTTTTAATCTTCTTACAGGTTTCGATGGAGTTGAGATCCATGGAGCTCACGGGTACTTGATTGACCAGTTTATGAAAGACTCTGTTAACGATCGAACCGATGATTACGGAGGATCTCTAGAGAATCGCTGCAGATTCGCTTTAGAAGTAATTGAAGCGGTGTCGGACGAGATCGGACCTGATCGCGTTGGAATCAGACTCTCACCGTTCGCTAATTACATGGAATCCGGAGATTCAGACCCTCAAAGATTAGGGCTTTACATGGCTAAGTCCCTCAACAGATTCGAGATACTCTACTGCCACATGGTTGAGCCGAGGATGAAAACAGCTAGTGAGATTTTCGAATGCACGGAATCGCTTACGCCGATGAGAAAGGCGTTTGATGGAACGTTCATTGTCGCCGGAGGTTATACGAGAGAAGATGGGAACAAAGCGGTGGCGGAGGGAAGAGCTGATCTTGTCGCGTACGGACGACTGTTCTTGGCTAATCCGGATTTGCCTAGAAGGTTCGAGCTCGATGCGCCGCTGACTAAGTATGACAGACCAAGTTTCTATACTTTTGATCCTGTTGTGGGTTACACTGATTACCCTTTTCTTGAGACTACAGAGTAAATCTCTCGTCAGTTCAATTGTAATGTAAGTATGCCCAATCATATGTGACCGGGTTTATATGAAATCAGAACTTTGGTTATATAATAAGAGTTGAGAGTTCAACCAATTACAAAGAGCTGAAAAACAAAAAGAAAGTTTCATACTTGAAACAGAACAAGCACATAATAACAAGAATAATATCAGCTGCCGCAGAAGAAGTGGAAGGGAGTTGGTGGCGTCGAGTATTGCATCGACAATACTTTCATGGCTACTATGGCGTTAGCTGTCTCGGTGTAGTGTATTCCGTCCCAGCTTATATACCTTGACCCCTCGTCGCAACTTTTAGAGACACCGTTCCCACACGTTATATTCACATTGTAGTTATAAGGAGGCCCTCCATATCCGCAACACGCCATTAATGGTTTCTCAAAGCCTGCACAAACACAATTAAGTTTCTTAGATAACCATAATCATGGATACAATATGAATATTTGATTCTTTATATACATTAAGTATCATTCGCTAAATAAATCCAGTTTTCGGATATATTGGTTTAGGATATATACAAACCGATTGAAAAATGAGCGTCACTTGGTTCAGGTTTATACATGGTTGATGCTAGACACAAATATGCTTAACGAAGTCAAGTATAAGAATGTTCTATGATGTCATAAATTGACTAATATGTATGAAAGCTTACCGTAGTTGGTGGAGTTTGCGATGAGATCGTACTTGATGGCATAAATGTCGACATAGACAATGTTGGCCTCTCTCAGCTCTGTCCTCAGCTCTCCACACATATGATCCAATCCTTCGTTGAACAGCTTTGCAGCTGCGTTATAACTCACAAGACAACCGTGCTTATCGAAAACTTTGCTCTGAACCATTGAAAGTTTCTGAGGCAAACAACCTAAAGGTCCTGTATTGTGAACCCAAAATTTCCTCCCTCCTTCATCATACAATATCTGCAAAACAAATTTCAACAATTCTACTTAATGTGTGTTTGATTTTATGTTAATTAAGTACTCTACTGTTTTTTGTATTTAGTTAGTTGTAAACAGCTTTGACGTGTTAAAAGAAACTGTTTCTTAAAAAAGTGTGGATATAATGAAAACAGAGACCTACATGTGAAAGTTTAGACCTTTATGGCACTTTTGATCTCGGATATAACGTTGGGAATAATAAGCTTGACAACCCGGGAGTAAGAAAGGCCTTTGGAAAATGAATTCGCAATATCATTCTGCCCGATATCGAACATGTACAACGCGTGTCTAAATCCACTCTCGCTAATCATCATTTCTTTCAAAGGATCTGCAAAACACAATGTAAAGGGTCATTTAGTATAAGTACGAAGTTTATTGTTCTAAGGAGTTAAGAGTTACCAGATAGAGAGATATACCTGAAGTAGAAGCAAGCTCGAGTGCTCGGGATTTGAAATGAAGGAACTGCATGAGCTGAATGTTGAGAGCGAAAGGAACATATCTGGGAAGAGTAGAAGATCCAACGATGGCGAAGTTAGCACCGTTTTGGAACTTTGATCCAACCAATGAGTCTAGATATGGGTTCAATAGACTTGTATTCAAACTCTCGCCTGCAAATTGTGTAGAATTATTACGTACATTCATTTAGTAGTATTAAAGTTGTTACACTTCAACTTCTTCACCAAATCACCGAGAGATTTTTATTCGAATCCAACACATGCGTAACAGTTTTTTAATCATCAACATGTGAATTCCGATTTGGACAAAAAACTAAACTAATTAAACTGCACGGCGCTGTTTGTGTTTGTGTTTGACTCTTTTTGTATTTAGTCACGAAATCTAACAGAGTGGGACCCGCTTTATTGATTGTGACATCTCCCGACTCCCATGTCTGAAATGGGACCCACTTTTTGTTGGATTAGATTTTCATCGTTTCAACGAAGTAATTTAACTATGTCGTTTTGCGGGATTACGTAACGCGATTATCAGCCGTCGATTAAGATTTAGATCCGTTACATCGGACGGTTTGTCACGACTTGATTCCACTACCACTAAATCTCGACCGTCTAATATAATTACTAGGAGTCAAGAGGAAGCTGACTTACAGAGGAAATCGATGACGAGTCGTCCGTCGGATAATCGGCCGGTGGATCGTCGGAAAAATGAGCGGCCGTTGGGGAGACCAATGTAGTAGCCGAGTCCGGCGGTGAGTCCACCCGTGTCGGAGTTTGAATCTCCGAAGTTAAAGATCACAGGAGGATGTTGACATCCTTCAGCCACAACCAAGTGATGTGGGGGATTAAAGATCACCGGCAGGAGAATGAAGAGGACAAATGAGTAGGAGTGAAGAGCCAGAGTAGTAGCCATTGCAAGAACCAAGAAGAGACTGATCGATAGTACTAGTAGTGGTGTGAACGGAGAGCTTTGAGTAGTGTGGGATCTTGTTTCTCTTACTTTAAGCTTTTATTAAATTATTAGTGTGATCCTTTTTATTTAATTTGAAATAATAAAGCCAAAGACTTTGTAGGTTGGTGGTTGATACTATCAACTTGATAGTGACAGACACATAACTCAAGCTTAGGCATATCGAGATCGATCGAGTCCCAATTTAGTTTCCCACCGTTCGGAAAAAAATAGAAAAGATATGCGTGCGCTCCTATGTGGATCTATCTAGGCTAAAACAAAGAATAAAACAAAAGAGAAACTACAGTGTAGTTTTACAAAAAAAAACTTTTTTTCCTGTGGTTGGTAGATTTATGGAATCATTCCGAATCTTGATTTTATCAATTGTAATGAATGAATAGATTGCATTAAGGGTAAACAAACTAAACACACTAAAAGGGAGCCATAAGAAGTACACAGCTTCTTCAAATCATACATAAATATATTTATGGACCTTTTGATGTTACTTCTTTTGGAAGTGAAAAAATATTTCATTACCTTTATTTATGATTATTCATATTATTGTTATCTCTATCTATTGCATGAAAAGTCTCAATTCGTGGATACTGTAAAAGTATTCATTACTGATGTAGAGAGACAATTAGATAGAATAGCGAAAATCATAATATTAGATAGAGGTGAATTTTTGGTAGATATAATGAAACAGAACAACATTCTGGAACTTTTGCCAAAATTCTCTAAAAATTAGGAATTGTTGCTCTGTACACAACGCATGGATATCCATGGCAGAATGGTGTAGCTGAAAGGCGTAATTGTACTTATATGGGAATGATTATATTTATTATAAGTCAGGCTTACTTATCTATATCTTTGTGTTAGGACGCATTATATTCTGCATTTTATGTCTTGAACAGAGTTCCTAGCAAAGCAGTTTCAAAGACTCTTTTGAACTGTAGAAAGGCTGGAAATCTAGTCTTAAGCAAGAATTTATAATCCACATGAAAAGAAATTGGATTTCAGAACGATCAGTGGTCACTTTATTGGTTATCCTGAGAAGTCCAAAGGATATAGATTTTATTGTCCAACCCATATTATAAGAATAGTGGAAACCGATAATACTAGATTCTATAAGAATGGCAAGATTAGTGGGAGTGATAAATTTCAAGATGTGTTCATTCAAAAAATTAGGACCGGGTTAATATTTATTTGCCCTTATTTCTGAATATTACTGGAAATCATCCACTCCATGAAGAAAACATCGCTAATAATGATAACAAAGCACAAGAGGAACAAGCATTAAAAAGATGTACTTTTCCGAGGATATATGCTATTTCCGATGACTATGTGCTTTATCAAGTAGAATCTAGAGAACTGCATATTAATTAAAGACTCGGTTTCTTATTCACAAACCATTAAAGATGTTAATTCTATAAAATGGATTGATGCCATGAAGGATGAAATAAACTCTTTGGCTGATAATGAAGTCATTGATGTCGTTCAATTGCCGGAAGGACACAAACCAGTCGGTTGTAAGTGGATCTTTAAGACCAAAACCGACTGTAATTGCAAAATTGAACGATATAAAGTTAGACTTATAGCGAAAGGTTTTAATCAGAAATAATGTATCAATTATAATGAGACTTTTTCCCCTGTGTCAAGGAAAGATTCTCTTAGGATTATCATGACATTAGTAGCTCAATATGACCTCGAGTTACATCATATGGATGTTAAAATTGGTTTTTAATGGAGACTTATCAGAGAAAGTCTATGAAAAGTCAACCTAAAAGTTTCTTAATCGAAACTTCTGAATGCATGGTCTGCAAACTAAAGAATTCAACTTATGGACTTATTATAAGTCTTGAGTCAATGGTATCTAAAGTTTAATGAAACCATTACAGAATTCGGTTTCAAAGAAAACAATATATTTTACCAAACATGTATCTCAAGATCAGTGGGAGTAAGTTCATATATCTGGTATTGTATGATATCTTATTGTCTAAAGTGATCTTAGTCCATTATTGAGACTAAAGCTAGCCATTCGAGAACTTTTATATGAAAGTTATCAATGAGACTTCCTATGTGATAAGAATAAAATTATCCATGATAAATCTCTTGGAATTAAGATTATCTCATAAAGTTTATATTGATAAAGTTCTTGAGAGAATTGGCAAATTAACGTGTTCTTCTAATATTACTATTTGTAAACAAAAGTTTTGAGATACCTAAAGGAAACAAGTGAATACATGTTCACATATACAGAAAATCAACACATCCACAGATGGTTGAAGTTTCTAACTCAAATTTTGGTGGATATTTTGATTTAAGATACTACACTTTCGGCTATGTGTATCTCATTAATAGAGGTGTCATATTATGGAAGAGCCTACAGTTGAAGTTTCTTTATAAATCCACTTTAGAAAGTGAGTATGTGACATATAATGAGGTTTATATTAAGAAAGTATAATTACATAAATGTCTTTGAGTTTGAGACCTTAAGTATTGTTAACAAGTGTTTAACTCATTATGTGACAATTAAAGATGTAATTTTCTTTTATACAAGTATGACATGATATGTGAAGGAGCCAGATATATGGACATTAAGGTTATATATGTCAATAAATTAAAGCAAGATGTCAAAAGAGAAATGTATGTCAATTACTCCCTCTGTTTCACAAAGAGTGTCATTTTGACCAATTACACACAAATTAAGAAAAACTTGAATTATACGTATATACCCTTATTTAATAAGCAATTTATCATTTAAATCTAATAGAAAAAGTTTTGGGTTAAGGGTAATAGATAGGAAATGTAAAGGTTAAAAATCTCATTGGAAATATAAAGTGACAGTCTTTGTGAAACAAAGAAAATACTCCAGAATGACACTCTTTGTGAAACAGAGGGAGTAATAGATAGGCACTGAAGTTAAGGTTGCAGACTTAATTATGAAAGGATTACCTCCAATGACTTTTAACATGCATGCTAAAAGTATAAGCCTTGAGGAAAGTTCCTAATTACGTTATCTGCTTATTATGATTAGCCTATATTTGACATTTATTTGAGCTCTTTTTATGACTTTTACATCTTTTATATTATGTTCCAATGTGCACAAATATTATTTGTTATTAGATAGAATACGTCTTTATTTAAAGACATTAAAGAGACCATTATGACAACTCCTATTTATGTTGTGGTCTAGCTAGGAAGGTAGTCAATGTAGTAGTATTTGGAAGAGATCATATTGCTGAATGATATGCAACTGCCATGACTCTCATTGATTACTAGATTAGTCAAGACATTTAGAATGACCAAATGAAAGAAATTAGTTATAACATACTATGCCGGCCTTATGACATTATTTGACTAGATTAGTCAAGACATTTCATTTGACTCCAATGACTCCCATTGGTAGATTTATATATACTTTTTTTTTTCCTGACATCATACTTACATATATTTCTGCATGACGATTGGGCTTTTGTATCATAGAAATATTTTTTCTTCTAATTCGAATTTAGCCCACACATGGCCAGAAATGAAGTGGACGCGATAGAATGAATCGATTTTGCACGGAAAATTCCTTATGTACGTATAACAACAAAAAAGATAAAACTAGAATTCTAAAAATACGCGGCGATAATTTTACGTTAGAACTTGGAAACCAAATAAGTAAGGGACACGAAAATTCATTTGGACGCCAACGCTAGCTTATTTGACTTATGCAAATGACGCAGAAGCATTGTACTAATTATAATTTAGTCATCTTCAATTTGGAAAGCATTTCGTGTAAAACCACTTAAATCCAGCAAGATATGAATCATTACTAACTTCCTCAAATATCAACAAGCATGATTTTTTTTTTTTAACGTGTTGTGTTATATATGTTGTTTTTGCTTTTGGTACATCTACGTTTATATTTATTTGTTTCTACTCATGAGAAAAGACATTCTTGCTCAAAGAAGTCACTGTACACCTAAGGAAAGGCCTTTAAGCCCAAATAAATTTGATCACACACACACACATGAGGGGGGAGTGTATGTTGTTTTTGTAATATATGAGACTTTCCATCACACAAGTTTTCATTATACATTTTACTTTAGATTACTAAACATTATATAAAATAACCAAAAACAAAAAAAAATCGGAAATTTGTCAGATAAAAGTAAGTATGTCGAACTGAATGTGTAAAAAAAAAAATCAATGAAACATACCTGGTTATCTTTATACCATAAGATCTGTGGTATTTAATTAATATATATATTTTTTATAATCCATGCTTAATATATCCCATTTTTTGGGACATAAATAGTATACCATATTACAAAAATAAAAGTAGTTAAAAGAGTGAATGTAAATTAATTAAGATGATACTAATTGGATAATGATCATATATATAATCAAGCGATAAACCAAATCCTTGATTATATTTAATACTACAGAAACGAGTTTTATCAAAGTAGAATTGGTTGCTTGAAGTTTGAGAAAGACATTCATGCATTCTACTACCATTCATTCACAAGCTCCACCAAACCCCATGAAAAAACGGAAACCAAATAAAGGGACTAAAGAGAGGAAATAAGTTTTTCTTTTTTCTTACAAAACGCCAATTCAGATTATCATAGTAATCAACAAGGAGAAAAGTTATACAAATTGCCAAAAATATCAAATGATACATATCATCTATTGTTTCGTGTTCTTATGCCCTAAGGAGAGCACAAGTGTTACAAGCAAACTTCATCCTCGAACCGTTTCTCACCTTTCTGTTTAAAACATCTCTCTTTCTTTCTCTCTATATATATTTATATATAAATAAATAAATAAATAAATACATATATATGTATATATATGTCTTGGGCTATAAATATATAAGGTTGAACCAAAGTAGAGAGATAGATTTGGGGGAAACTAATAAATATTATAGAGAACCCACCTCTCTCTTTTTTT